>NC_043967.1:0-69927 GCF_902148855.1 Sphaeramia orbicularis
AGTTCCATGGTGGACGGCAAAAGTAACACAACAAACAAACAATGAGCGACGGATTCTGTCGACAGCACTGAAAATAAAGTTTTGGAGTTGTCCTGTGAAGTGACTCACCTTACTGGATGGCACAAAGAATGATATTTGGAGAAGCTAGCGATAGCAGGGCTAGCTACAGACCCATACCTTCTGCCTCCTGATGTGTTTACGGATCTAGCAAAATCCTCCAGTCTACCGGAGTTTAAAGCACATGACCTGTCCCATTCTGTTCTAAACGAGTGTCCCCATACACAGGTGCAGATCTAAAAGAGGTTAAAGCACACAGTCTGTCCCATTCTGTTCTAAACGGAGTGTCCCCATACACAGGTGCAGATCTAAAAGAGTTTAAAGCACACAGTCTGTCCCATTCTGTTCTAAACGGATGTCCCCATACAGGTGCAGATCTAAAAGAGTTTAAAGCACACAGTCTGTCCCATTCTGTTCTAAATGCAGTGTCCCCATACACAGTGCAGATCTAAAAGAGTTTAAAGCACACAGTCTGTCCCATTCTGTTCTAAATGCAGTGTCCCCATACACAGGTGCAGATCTAAAGAGTTTAAAGCACACAGTCTGTCCCATTCTGTTCTAAATGCAGTGTCCCCATACACAGGTGCAGATCTAAAGAGTTTAAAGCACACAGTCTGTCCCATTCTGTTCTAAACGGAGTGTCCCCATACACAGGTGCAGATCTAAAAGAGTTTAAAGCACACAGTCTGTCCCATTCTGTTCTAATGCAGTGTCCCCATACACAGGTGCAGATCTAAAAGAGTTTAAAGCACACAGTCTGTCCCATTCTGTTCTAAATGCAGTGTCCCCATACACAGGTGCAGATCTAAAAGAGTTTAAAGCACACAGTCTGTCCCTTCTGTTCTAAACGGAGTGTCCCCATACAGGTGCAGATCTAAAAGAGTTAAAGCACACAGTCTGTCCCATTCTGTTCTAAACGGAGTGTCCCCATACACAGGTGCAGATCTAAAAGAGTTTAAAGCACACAGTCTGTCCCATTCTGTTAAACGAGTGTCCCCATACACAGGTGCAGATCTAAAGAGTTTAAAGCACACAGTCTGTCCCATTCTGTTCTAAATGCAGTGTCCCCATACACAGGTGCAGATCTAAAAGAGTTTAAAGCACACAGTCTGTCCCATTCTGTTCTAAACGTGTCCCCATACACAGGTGCAGATCTAAAAGAGTTTAAAGCACACAGTATGTCCCATTCTGTTCTAAACGGAGTGTCCCCATCACAGGTGCAGATCTAAAGAGTTTAAAGCACACAGTCTGTCCCATTCTGTTCTAAATGCAGTGTCCCCATACACAGGTGCAGATCTAAAAGAGTTTAAAGCACACAGTCTGTCCCATTCTGTTCTAAATGCAGTGTCCCCATACACAGGTGCAGATCTAAAAGAGTTTAAAGCACACAGTCTGTCCCATTCTGTTCTAAATGCAGTGTCCCCATACACAGGTGCAGATCTAAAAGAGTTAAAGCACACAGTCTGTCCATTCTGTTCTAAACGGAGTGTCCCCATACACAGGTGCAGATCTAAAGAGTTTAAAGCACACAGTCTGTCCCATTCTGTTCTAAACGGAGTGTCCCCATACACAGGTGCAGATCTAAACGCAGACTAAAGTCTGGATGATCCCAGTTCTTAGTCTCAGGTTAGTTTACCCAGTCTCTGTACTGTGCTCACGGCAGAGGAATGGATCTCATAATGGTAAAGGACAGATACAGCTAACGTTAGCTAGCTAGCTGTGTATGTTTGAACATGTTTCCTCCATCATGCCATCAGAACTCAAACAGACTGGAACCAAAAGCAGCTCTAATGACTGACACTGTAATAATGTTAGTGTGTCATCAGTATTCGCTCTGTTGTTGTAGTGTCTGCCTTTGTACTGTCACACAGTCATATGTACAGTTCCACCACTAGAACAGAAGGAACAGCATCAGGACAGTAACATAGGACATAGAACACAGTGGAGCTGGTCCAAAGGCAGACACTAGAACAGAGCTAATACTGAAGGGACTGATGACAGACCCTGGAACACAGTGGATCATAGGAGTTAACCCAGTCTACCACCTAGCTAGCATTAGTGGAGCTAATGCTAATGCTGTGGACCCAAACAGAGTCTGTTCTATCTGTAATATCAGGTCCATCAGATCCAGGTTCTGTCTGGAACCAGCTGAAACCATGGATGGAACTGTTGTGTGCGACCACTGGACGTGGAAAGCAGGTTAAAAACCAACAAAATGAGAACGTTCAGATCAAATTTGATATTAGCCGGTTTGCCGTCCAGTGTGCAGTCCGGCACTTCCGCTGTCTGTCATGGTGCTCATTTGCGGCGCGAACAGAGCGTGACGTAACATGCAAAGGGTCAATAGTTGACAAAGTAGGCAATAACATTACAATAATAAACTGGAGGTTAAATGTCAGTATTGTGGCAGATCTGTGACAGCGTGTGTGTACTAATGTAGCTGTGAGTTTTGTAAGAGCCTTGTTCCTCATGTGTACTTCCTGATATGATGTTGATCTCAGGTGGTCAAAGTGGGCCTGCCCTCCACTGTTTACGACGTGTGGGAACATCTGGGGAAGGCGGAACACTGCCGCTACACATGGGACACAAAAGCCAACACCAATAAGAAGGTCCCCTACATCAGCCGCTGCCGCTTCGACCGCATCTTCCTGCGACCCGCCTCCAAGGACAATGTCCCACACATGGCTGCTGACCACATGAACCTGGTGGGTCTGGAAAAGCTGGACGTGGCCGTTTCACCAGTGATCACTGGGGAATCTACTGCAGCTTCTCCACCGTAGAAGCACTCTAAACTTTAGCTGTAGGTCAGTCAGTCTTATCATGTTTACATGGTCCACTTGGCCTCCATAACCTCATAACATTCTCTGAAAATGTTGACCTGATTATTATTGTTGTTCATTAGGTTTCCTAATGGAATGTGACATTTCTGTACATTGAAAGTAAGCTTTAAGGAATTTGTGAGATTTATGGTTGAAAATCTCTTCCAGCGGTCCTGGTAAATGTAGTACTGGCTTGTGGCCACTAGAGAGCGTCACAGAGTTTAGTCTAATTTTCTAACCCTGTAGCAAGTCCAGCACTTACACCAGGGGTGTCAAACTCTGGTCCTCGAGGGCCGGTGTTCTGCATGTTTTAGATGTTTCCCTCTTCCATCACACCTGGAAGCCATTCCATCATTATCAGGCTTGTGCAGAGCATGATGATGAGCTGATCCTTAATTGAACCAGGTGTGATGGAAGAGGGAACTATCTAAAACATGCAGGATACTAGAGTTTGACACCTGTGACTTACACTCTGTCATTCAAATACAGCTGAAATTACACAAACTCTAAGAGCCATGGTGTAACAACATAGTAGAAATATACAAAATTCCAAACAAATAGAGTATAACAATAAACATACAATATGACTGAACAGGAGGGGTGGAGAGAATAAATAAAGCAAAGTGGCACCAGTTAAGTGACAGATGAATTATTGTGTTTAAAGTGACAAGATGTAATTTAAAGTGACAATGTAATGTAAAGCAAGGAGCAGACCCTAAGGTTTTCACTGGGTGATTGAAACAGACATTTTATTTTTAAAGAATCACATTAATTTGGAACAAGGGTACAATGGCCATAGCATTTAGCAGAATGTTAGTTTAGAAATTCAAATGTTTCATTTGTTTCTTCTCATAGGCCTAATTTTTGTCTCAAACCTCTTCCTGTCAGTCGCTGCCAAAACCCTGTCAAAGCGTCTCAGTCGTCTCATTCTGTAATGCACTCTGCAATTCAGAGAGTGTTTCATGTAGTCTTAGCGAGCAGACAGCAGTGCTTTTTTCACACAGACTGAAGAGGAGCTGACCTTAGGAGAGGACACAGATGTGTCTCTTGGCTGGGAGCAGGCGTCATCAGAACACGCCTCCTGCACTCGCGTGTCCCTGCTCAGACCGGGTTTAGCAAGGGCACATGAACTGCACAAGTCCAACTGCAAACCAACAGAGTGTTGAAACACACAGGCCACTGGCCTCCTTTTTTTACAGGCTCTTCAGATTCAAGATTCAGAGGCAAAAGTTGATGAATCATCAAGTATTCATGATGCAAAACTGAGAAAGGCCTCTTTCATTTGATATTTTTGATCATTTGACACATTAATTACAAATCGTCCTTAACCATAAAGACCCAGTGCTACTTTTCCGGCAGCTCCCAAATGATTTTTTCTTTCTATTCTATGTCTTAAGTGATTTTGCACCATTTATCATATATTATTCTTTACAGTTTTCAAGTGAGAATCAGGTTTTTTACCTGTATTTATTTTACTGATCATGCAAATGTTCATGAAAACTCTAGCTGAATGTAAAAACAAGTGTGTCCATCCACTGTCATTCATCCAACTCCATGGGTTTTACTGATGAATCAGTGTTGGACAAGATGGTGTTTCCACGGTAACTACAGAGCCTCTGAACGTCCAAATGGTCAAATCTGATGACCATGAAAAGATGACAAACTTCATTTTACACCAATTATTGACATGTATTGATAGGATTAGTGGATCAACAAGTATTGAACTTTTTCGATCAGTAGATGTTTTCTTGGCGACACAGTGGTGCAGTGGTTAGCACTTGTGCCTCACAGCAAGAAGGTCCTGGGTTCAATTCCAACACCAGTCGATGGGGGTGGGGCCTCTCTTTGAATATTCTCCCCATGTCTGCGTGGGTACTCTGGCCTCCTCCCACCATCCAAAGACATGCACTGAGAGGTTCATCCAAACTGCCCTATTATGAAAGTGACTGTGTGTGTATGTATATGTATATATATATATATATATATATATATATATATATATATATATATATATATATACACAGGGTGTGGAAGCAAAATGTACAATGAACATTGAGTTGTTTTTTCTCAGCAGACACTACGTCAGTTGTTTTGAACCCAAACATATACTTATGACATCATACCTAACACTATTATCCATACCTTTTCAGAAACTTTTGCCCATATGAGTAATCAGGAAAGCAAACGTCAAAGAGTGTGTGATTTGCTGAATGCACTCGTCACACCAAAGGAGATTTCAAAAATAGTTGGAGTGTCCATAAAGACTGTTTATAATGGAAAGAAGAGAATGACTATGAGCAAAACTATTACCAGAAAGTCTGGAAGATACTATTAAAGAAGAATGGGAGAAGTTGTCACCCCAATATTTGAGGAACACTTGCGCAAGTTTCAGGAAGCGTGTGAAGGCAGTTATTGAGAAAGAAGGAGGACACATAGAATAAAAACATTTTCTATTATGGACATTTTCTTGTGGCAAATAAATTCTCATGACTTTTAATAAACTAATTGGTCATACACTGTCTTTCAATCCCTGCCTCAAAATATTGTACATTTTGCTTCCCACCCTGTATATATATATATTATATATTATATAAAAAACTATATATAACTTTAACTACTAGTTAAATGAGACAAACACAATGTAGAAGAAGTCAACATTTTTCATAAAGAAAGGGAGTAATAATGAATGAACTCTGCTCAAATAATGATACTAAAAAACAAACATATCAGCTGACATAATTTCCTTTAATGCAGTGAACATAAACGCACGTCAAACACATTGCACCAGACCTGTGTGACACCAAGTGATAGGAGATTTCAATAGAACAGAACTGATCTCATCCAAAAATGTGAAGATACAGTATATAATACAGGAGACTAAAAAAAAAAAAAAAAAGCCTAGATTCTACAGCAGCAGGTCATCAGCAGTGCAGATGGAGGCAACAGCTGTCCAGGCCAAGAAAGAGATGGTGATTTATCTGTCTGCCTAGAAGGGGATCCCTCTGCCAGACTCCTATCAGCAGTTCCCTCTTCACAAACCCAGACGCATCCACACAGGTTCCCTCTGGAAAACTGCACACGTTTTCCAGTATCATCTCACTTATCCTGTTGTTTTCTTTTCTTTTCTAATTGTTTATACTGTGTATTGTCAAGCAACACCACAGCATCCTCACAGATGTGTTCTTGGAGCATCCGTCCAAAAGTGTAGTGCAGTGGTTTCCAACCTTTTTTGTCTCCGGACCCCATTTTAAAATCACAAATTTCTGCTGACCCCAGACATTCAAAATGGAGACTTTTTTTTTTGCTAACATTAATTTGTTTTTGATCATGTAATAGTTTGCTATAATATGTTGCAAATAAACATTAATTTTACACAACATTTAGGTAATATTTATTTTATTAGTAAGTTTTAATTTTTTTAGATTTTTTATCAATTAGTAGAAATTTCAGGCGATCCCATTTGAATTCCAGGTGATCCTACATGGGGTCCAGACCCTAAGATTAAAAACACTGCATTAACTGCTCCCAATCCCCTTTCTCAGTTGTGTGCTACAGTCTGTTCTTTCTCAGACTGATAAAATCTTGCACCACAAACATGTGAGACCAGTGTTCAAGTGGTTCAACTGAAATGAGGACAGAGGGTCTTATTTAGAGGCTCACCTGGGGTCTAGATCCACCAGCAGCACCAAAGTTTGCATTGTAAAAATGCCAATCCTTTTACAGTGAAACCTCGCCACTTTAGTGTGGTTTTTTTTTTTTTTTTTTTTTTTTTTTATCAATTACTAGAAATTTCAGACGACCCCATTTGAATTCCAGGCGACCCCACATGGGGTCCCAACCCCAAGGTTGAAACACACTGGTGTAGTGCCTTGGTGAGAACCAGGCCTTTTTCATTTTGAGGCCTGTCAAAAGGAATGTTCTTGGTTTTGTGGATGTATTCATGGCTGGTGGGAACGCTCTGGGATGATGTTCTGTCTTTGAGGCAGGGCCGTAGTCATGATGGAGCGGACACAGATCTGACCCAGGGCACCTCCTACCAGACCATGACAGTCTGAGCAAAGAGCAGCAGATACAGTCACATGTGTGAAGCCATCGAATACAGGAGGGCATTCACTCTGTTCTCTCTTCTCTCCTGCGTTAACTACCAGTTGTGGTTCTTTGGTTAACTGGGGTTGCAGTGGCACTAGAACAGACGTGTCAGACTCATTTTAGTCCAGGGGCCAAATACAGCCCAGTCTGGTGTCAAGTGGGCTGGACCAGCAAAACAACATTATAAACTAGAATAATAGCTCCACATGTTTACCTCCGCCAGGAGGTATTAGGATCACTTTGCTTTGTTTGTTTGTTTGTTTGTTTGTTTGTTTTTTGTTAGCAGCCTGATCCCAACCCAGGGTACCAGAAAGGGTGCACATACAGATAAAAATAATAATGCTCTGTCAAAAACTCAGACAGGCCATTTTATTTGTCTGACATTTCTCTTTTAAAGTCTAAAATCTGTGTGTATTCTGGTGTCTCCTATAACTGTGTCAGGCTTGTACTCCTGTCAGATCACACATTCTTGGCTGTACGGACACTCCAGCCTAACAGCCTCCATATTTAATGCCTACACACATATACAAATGTTTCAGACCTCAGCAGAATCATGCATTGTTTCTTGCATAGATGTGGTGTCCAAAGCATGCCTGCTGAAAAATTCCATATATTGACAGAAACAGTCAAATCAGAGCCACATATTTAGAATGTGGTGTACGGACACTACTGGTGTACGGACTCTACAGATGTGAATGGAAATGTGTCTGAGCACATGGTGGCATCTGAGTTCCATCTGGAACTAAGTCTTCTGGTACAGGAGGACACAAACATGTGGAACCAGTGAGAACAGTAGATCTGTAAGGCATAGAGTCCAGATTAGTGATGGAAGTATATTGGTGTACGGACACTCCAGGAATTTGAACAACGCACCATTGAAAACATGCGCTTCCACGTAGGGCTGCACGATTAATCGATTTTAAATCGAAATCGGATTTTTTAATTAGGACGATTTTAAAAAAGGGAAATCGTAAAATCGATTTCATCTCTCTCGTGCCTGCGGGCCGTGCGCTTTTGGGCTCCGTAGGCTCCTCCTCCTGTCAGTGACAGCGGTCTGTCACAGAAGTCTGTGTAATGACCGGACTTTAAATGTGTTCATGAGCCCGCAGTACTTATACCAATATAAGCCGTGGCTTCACGCACGGATCCCGCAACTGAAATAGAACTGCTGCGGATCACTCATCTTCCGTTGTCCCGGATCCGTACCGTACTGTCTTCTTCTGAACCGGGTCCGGGTCTCGGGGTCCTCAGCCTCAGCAGAGGAGCCCACACAGCCCCCTGCCCACACACATCCACCCGCTCCAGGATAGAATCCCTCCAGTGTCCTGGGTCGGTCTATTCCACGCACGGATCCCCCAGTTTAAACAGAACCGCATGTGGATCACTTATATTAACCTGGTCCACACGCACGCACGCACGACTGATGCCTGTCACTGACTGACACTGGGTATCACTTCTGTGGGCCCAGATACCCAGGAAAAAAATAAAAAAAAAAAAAAAAAAAAAAACACAACACACAACACACACACACACACACACACACACACTATATATATATATATATATAATATATATATATATATATATATTATTAAATAATTAATTTAGTCCTCTTACTGAACTTCATTTTATTCAAAATTATTCTGTAACACAAAAACAAATATTATTTATTTTTTGAAAGATGTTGAACTTTATTTAAAGCTGTTAGATAAATCTGGAAACAAAAAGGCAGGTATAAAAAGGCTATAAAAAACATAAGTATTTGCTCTGATTTGGACATTGTATTATAGTGTATTCCCCCTGGCAAACTTATGTTATTTTCTTGTTGCATACATTGTTTGTATACTCTATTTCATTCAATAAAGATTTAATTAAGAAAAAATAAACTTCTGGGGGTTCATCACGTGATACCATCACAGATTTGAGGTCAGAGCAGTGCCTTGCATTGTGGGCTGCTCACGAAAACGACATGCTGACTTCTGTTGTCTTTTGTAGTTTTACCCAAAAATCGAAATCAAAATCGAAATCGAGTTTTTAGATGAAAAAATCGGGATTTTTTTTTTTTTCCAAATCGTGCAGCCCTACTTCCACGTAAACATCCGTTTGACACATTGTTCCCAAATGTTGTGCAGCATACCAGGGAGCAGAGCCACATCTGTCTAGTTGTGCAGATTTAGTCCTAATACTGAAAGAACAGGTTCCCATTCTATTATTCCAATTAAAGGGCTGGAAAAGAAGGGGTTAACAACAAAATGGTGGATTGTCTTAATACTGAAAATAAATTGATAATCAAACAGCTGTTCAACAAAAGGATCAATAAATGAAAAGCAATGTGATGTGTGTATTCTGTAATAAAAAAGACACAGGAGTTGAGTAGGAATTATTTATTGTGTTACAAACATTATGGACAATCATTTTGCTCTGTTATAACAGTAAATTTGTGCACATGTTTTCACGCTCATTGGGTCGACATTTGATCAGTTTTTATCCGATTTTCTTCAAATTTGGAGGATTGACAGATCTAGTAATAAGATGGACAAAGAAGCATTTTGGGAATGGTTTTGGGGGGATCTGTTTGAATAGTGATTAAGAACTGATGCAAATATACTGGTACACCTGGATTGTGATCAGGCTGTAGCAACTTTAGTGTAAAACTCTTCCACCCATCTTTCCCAAATCTTCCCCAGATAGGCCTAGGCCCTGGGACCAACCCATTCCATTTTGGTCCCAGTAGGACAAAGTTCAAGGTCACAGCAAGGTCACAACATCTACAGTTTTCCATCTGTCAATTGAACAATTTTTGAAAATTCATTAAAAAATCCCAAACAACTCTGATTAGCCTCCAGTTGGATCCACCTGTAGCTTAGAACAATCTCTTGTATCTGGCACAAAATTGTCCACATCCACTGTGGAATGTGGACTCATTTCCATTTAACATAGAAAATCCCATTTACCACACATTTTTCATTATAACTCAACAAATATTGATTGGAATTGAATATAATTTGACGTACACATGACTGGTACCAACTTTGTATGAAATATCATATTTCTCTTCCGTTATGCTCTGTTGACTTTTATCAGTTTTTATGCACCATTTCAAAAAATCATAAAAATGCAATTCGTGAAAAATATCATCTTCTCTTAAAATTAAAATTCTATAAATAAATAAAAATGATTACATAATAAATATATAAATAAATAAAAACAAACTGCAGACCCCCTGTACTGAAGACCTATAGTTCAAATCTTTTAATTCAATCGAACTATAACTATAAAAATTTAAAACCTATAAAATTTATTACCACGTTTGACCGCAATGTTTCCTCTGTATGGAACAACCCTGAAACTGTTGAATTTAAAAACAAATAGTGGATCCACACATGCACACTGTTCAGGGTGCTTGGCGGAGGTTTGCGTTCTCTGAACACTTGTTCTATTTGTTTTAGTGCAAAAATGTAAGTGTAGTTTTAACAATATTCTGCATTAGCTTCTCATTTACACATGTGCATTACAACCAACGATCAGAGTGGATCTACAATTACACACAACGTTTAGTAACAGACAGAATAGGCTTAAAATTACATTTCATTTTCTCAAGAAATTTCAGGCTGTTCATGGTTGTTTATTAATCCTGTGGGCCAGATTAGACCCTTTGGCGCTCCGGTTTTGGACCACAGCCAATATGTGTGACACCCCTGCACTAGAATGAACCTGAACCCCCCCACCCCGTACAGACACCCACCTCCTGTACAGATTGCTCATCACAGGCAAAGCAAGGGCAAGCAGAAAGTGTTGTGGGACTGCTTCCACTCTGTAGCACCGCCACCACATCCATCATCACTTCACTTGGAAATCGCTGTGACAAACTGTCCCAGAAGCCAGTAGCATTATTTCTGGGCCCGTACGTTGCAGCTGCATATTTGAGGACTGACAGTTATTTAGAGGTTTGCAAGATAAGGGGAAACGGTCAGAGCAGGAACATTTATATTATTTATATTTATATTACCAGACTTTATCCACTCACTCATTAGCATCCCAAAGGGTTAGGGATTAGGGAATAAAGACAAGTCACATTTAAAGGCTGGTAAAAGCATTTGAGTTGTGATTATGTTGAGAAAAAATATTTTAGAAAATGTGTGGCAGCTCAAGGGCAGTAAGTAGAGGTTTTCACATTGAAAATAAATGAACAGTGGGAACTTTCCAGCGCATTTCACTGTGTACATCTGTTAAAACGGAACTACCAGCTTCAATAAGAATTTGGTCAAAATTTAGTGAATGGCAGCAAATCATCCTGTATTATATAAAGTCTGTTGTAAATTATTGAACGGCAAGAAGAGGACAGATGTAGATAAAGGTTTCTACAGGAATAGGTTGAATTCATATTCATTAGGGGACTTTGTACGTAGAGCTTTAGACTGTGACAAGGCCCATGAAAAGATGAGAAAGAAAAGCCCATCATGCATCATGAGACAGAACAAGACAAAACCAACAAAAAAAAAACAGTGTTAATGAGGTAACAAAAAAGTGCAACATAAAATAAGATGAACACAGCATAAAAGATAAATATGAAACAAGGTAGAAAAAAACAAGTGAAAAAACCCTTTGCCCCTTCTGCTCACTGGTACCCTGCTTACCAAGGGACTCATTCTGAGTCTTAACTTTCAATCTTTTCCAAAATTTGTAAAAAATGACAAAAATTGAAATTCTGGAATGAAACTGTGCATTACCTAGTGGTAAAAATGTGTAATAATTCAAAAGAATCATTGATCAATGAAAACAACACAAAAGACCTAACTTGACAAAAATGGCTGAAAAGAGACGAGATGTAAATGGCATCAAAGAATTTTTATAAAGGTATGAAGGATGATACTACAATGTGGAAGATGTATAAGACAAAACTGATATAAAAGGGTGCTTCTATGAAACTGGTCCTAAAACCAGGACAGAATGGCTACAAATTCAAACCCAATGTAGACTAATGTTATGACGCAAGTTTGGAAGCACTTTGGGTCTATTTAAAAAAATAAATATTTACTGAGATTATAGATAAAAACACACCACATAATATAAAATACAAAATCCACAGGTAACATGGTAAAATGGACACAAAAGTTACGTGCTACATTTTTTTTTTTCAAATATCTCTTTATTCTCTCACAGGTACATTTTGAGAATTGAACTAATTATGCAAGGCAGAGTGTTTCACAAAATCACTGCTGTTGCAAAATCACTCACAATTTATTTGTGTTTAAATGCTCAGGTTCTGCACGTAACGCAGTTACAAGCAAAACCTGGAATGAGACTGCCGATTCCAAAAACCTGCGTGTCTGGATTAGAAAAACCACTAGGATCGGCAAATTTAACCCATTGTCTTTATTTATAGCAGTACATAAAACATCTACAGCCATGTTTTCTGTTTCTTATTAAACTTCATTAATTATGGGATGGCTCAGAGCAAGAGTATGATTTTTTTGCATTCATCTGAGGTCATCATTAGGTCCATCCTGGGGGGAAATATGTCTAAATTTCTCTTTTATTATTTGGTCTAAAAAGCTGGCAAAATGCCAGCTACCAAAATGAACCCAGTTTCATAGAAGCACCCAAAACTTATGGGCCTGATCAAGGGGAGGAATACATGTGTCTTAAAAAACAAAATTAAATTGTCCCACAAAACCCTATTATAGCTCATTCTTTAATAATAATAATAATAATAATAATGGATTGGATTTTATATAGTGCTTTTCTAGACACCCAAAGCGCTTTCCATTATTGATCCATTCTTCATTCACTCTCACATTCTCCCTCTGGTGGTGGTAAACTACATCTGTATCCACAGCTGCCCTGGGGGGGGCAGGCTGACAGAAGCGTGGCTGCCAATTTGCGCCTACGGCCCCTCCCACCACCACCAAACATTCATACACATTCAAACACCAGTGTGAGTGGCACTGGAGGCAAGGAGGGTGAAGTGTCTTGCCCGAGGACACAACAGCACATGGACAGAGCGGGATTTGAACCGCCAACCTTTCGGTTATTGGATGATGGCCGCCCCCTTTAGCAAATTTTGTCTAGTTTTTGGATCTGTTTTTGGTTTTGAAAAATTCCTGTTGACAAAAACGTTACAGCCATAGAAGATGACACATCTGCTTGGTGAAAGCACATCTCAGATTTGCAATTTTCTCATTTTTTTTAAGTACTCTACAAATTTGATAAATGTAATATGAAGTTCTGTTTTTCTATATTTTACTTTTTATTATGTGTATCCAACATACTGTGTTGAGATTTTTATACTACCTTTTCCAAAAAGTAACATTTACTGCATGTAAGGAGGTTAGTTAGTTAGTGAGTTAGTTAGGTAGGTAGGTAGTAGGTAGGTAGGTTGGTTGGTGGTTAGTTTTTTTTTTTTTTTTAAATTTATTATATATTTACATAAACATGTACTTTGACACAAAAATCCCATACAAACACATTACAAAAACCCTAATTGCACAACAAACCAACACACCTATTGAACAAAGAAAACAAGGCAAAATCATACAAAAAACAACAAAAATAAATGATATTATTTACTTCTCTTATATGCTCACGGCTGATTGAGAGTTAATATAATGTGTACTAACAACACATTTCTCTATCAAGAAGACTTCCCAGACAGAGGACACTCCTGTTGACAGAGAGAAAAAAGGATTCCCACTGTTGATAAACAAATGAGTTGTCCCATGAACAGAAAAACTGAATCTTTTCCAACTTTAAAAGAAAAGTACTCATGCACCCATTGCACAAAGGTGGGTGGCAGAGGATCCTTCCACTGGAAGAGGATCATAGGACGGGCCAGCAGTGGACAGAAGGCTATGGCGTCAGCTTTGTCGGCTTGGACGATCCAGAGCCGGAGAAGAAGCCCCAAAACTGGCCAGTAGGGGCATGCTCGGACTCATTACCCAGAGCAGTGCTAATTAAAGCAAAATATATTCCAAAAGAATTAGGTTTGAGCAGGACCAGAACATGTAACATGGTTTGGCAGGGGCAGCACCACACCGGCAGCAGTTTGGATTTACATCAGGAAAAATCTTGGTCGGTCCAAAAACAGCGATGTAAAATTTGACGCTGTATAAATGACTGTTCGGCACAGACAGAAGATGTGAACCCTCTTTAAAATGCTAAGCCACAGACTGTCACAAATTGTTAAACTTCACTCAGCTGCCCATGTCTCCTTTTAGAACTGAAGAAAATGAATTTGGATTATTTAAAGGTGCTGTAAAGACTTTCTGCGTGATCTTGAAAAAGTCTCATTTTTCTATATAAGCCTGATCGTACTCCACAGTTTAAAATGACATTATCAGCACCAAAACAGTTATTATCCAAATGTTACTTCCAGCTTCCCTGGTCGGTCTTACTAATGTTTTAAAATGATAATCCATTTAAAAAAGCAAAATGTCACTCCTTTAAAACATCATTCTATAAATACGTACAAAATATGTTTTATAAGTTACTTTAGGTTATTAGTAGAAACAGTATACCCATTGACAGCAGTTTTTTTTAATCCGTACTGTTTGAACCAGCTCTAAGACAAATTCTAAGTCAAATTCCAGCTTGCATCCCAGCAGCACCAAACCAAGGGTCTACCCTCAATCCAAAGCCGCCTTGTGGCTTTTTCAGAGCGGCTTCAGACTGTGTGGCTGCCATTCCTGCTCCCCCCATCACACCTAGCATGGTAAATGCTTTGATGAGGAGCCATCTAGGAAGCGTCTGCAGCCCACTTCGATGATCTGACAGTGGACCTGCCAACCACGGCTTCTGCACTCTTCCACATGTCCTTCATACTTGCTCATCTTCCTCTCTTGGCTTCCTCAGTGTGCTTCTCCCAAGTCACAGTGAGTTCCCACAGGATGACGGTTTTTGTGGAAGTCTCAGAAGATGAACAAGTCGAGTGTTGTGTGGTTGATGGGCTGTGGAAACTTCAGCTGTCTGCAGAGGTCCACTCAGCTGCTTAGTCGGAGGCCGTGGACAGTATAGATGTTTTCATCTGTTGTGGTGGGAGGTTCTCCCAGGTTTGAGGAAGCAAATTCCAGGGTGGAAATTGCTGGTCTTGATGGCTGCACTGACCACCTCAGCGACTGCCCTAAGCACCTGTCAGTTGGTTTGAGAGTCCTGGTTTCGACCAGTTCTATGTGTAAAGGTCGTAATGTAACTTTGTTATGATTTTTAAAGTTTGATTGATTGATTGACCTGGTCATGGCGCCACCGATAGTGACCGTTATCCAGGGCTTTTGACAGCTGCTATAGGTGTTGCAGGGTTCCCCTCCCACCACACTGAGGACAGTGGGTGCCTCAGCTGTGCCTCATGTGTGGAGGTGGAGGGACCTGGTAAGGTGTCGTATGCAGCCTGGACCAAAATCCTGATGTGGTGGAAGTCATCTTGCCAGAATTCTGACCAGGCAGTCTTCTCCTGCAACCTTCCCCCACCTTGTTCCAGGGCCCTTCCCAGTCCCACTGTCCTCCTGACCTGCACTTTCTCCCATCCCAGAGTGCACCTCCTCCAGCAGGAGTTGTTGCTCCTCCTTCTCAGTGACCTCGCTGGCATGGCAGCTTGGAAATAGCCAAGGCCGGCTCCTCCAGGTGCAGTAGTCCCAACTAGGATTTTCTGCCTTCAGACGGGACTCCGCCCCAGCAGTTCTTCTCCACTTTTTCCTGGTGTGGACCTTAATTCCTGCTGTTGCTATCTTGGGACCATGGAGTCCCTGTACTGGATGGCCTATCTGGTTCTGAAGACCACCAAGTCTTCAGTGAGGCCTCTGAAGGGTGTCTCATGTGCCATACAGTGCAGCGCTGATCAGTCTTCTCAGGAAGCCAAACTATCTTCCCAAGAAGCAGCTCATCTTCTCCAGGGCCTCGACAAAGGCTACGTTTACATGGCAACACTAAGACCCAATTCCGCAAAGATTTCTCCTTTGCGTTATAAAATCATTCCGCGTTAAGACGCCGCCGCTATGATAACGATCTGCGTTAACATGAGTCCGCGAGGACGGCTGAATACGCTGTAGTGTCCATGCCAGACCAGTAGGTGAAGATGTAGAGCTGTAGGGAACAGTGGGCGGTAAAAACACGCGCCTGCGCACAAACGATTTCCGGTTTAGACAGCCTTTAAATGAGGAGAAGAAGAAGAAGAAGACGAGGCGGACAACACTATTTACAAACAACAATGGGGAGTGGTCGTACAAAGACGCAGGACTTCTTTGTCTGGACAGACGAGCTGAGCACAGTTAGCAGCACGTATGTTGTTCTGAAACCGGCCATTGTTGTTGTGGTTGTTCCTTCTTTTTCTGCAGCTTTATTGTGTCATAGAGGCTGGCAAACCAGCTTGGAGGCGCATTACCGCCACCAACTGGCCTGCAGTGGGTAACTGGCGGTTCTTGGCTGCGCGCGCATGCGGTGACGTCATATATTTTTTTTACCTCGGAACGCTCCGACTCGCGTTAACACGGAGCTGAAATGCGGAGCGTATCGATAACGTTCCACCCTGGACCCTGGTATCAAAAGTTTCCGGATTCAGGCACTCTAGGCACCGTTTCCATGGTAACAGAAGGCGAATCCGCCATGAAATCTTCCCGGAGGAGTCGACTGAAGCCGACGCCGTGTAAACGGCCCCAAAGTTTACAAAATCATTAAAAATATTTTGATTGAAATTTAACTTCTAATATTTTTTCAATCTTTATGTTATGAATGTACGATTACATAAAAGGTTAGTATGTATTTTGGTTCTCAGACACATTAAGGGAATGTTTTCTTTTTCATTTAATTAAATAACTAGAAAAGCACTCAGAGAGCGCAGACCTCCACCATGGCAGATCAGTCCCTGCCCCCCAGTCACCACCTAAATGTAATCATTTGTTCCTTGTGCCAGTATCAACATTTCCTGAAATTTTCATCCAAATCCATCCATAACTTTTTGAGTTCTCTTGCACACAGACAGACAAACCCTGGCAAAAACAGAACCTCTTTGGCGGAGGTAACAGGTCTAAGGCAGGGGTCACCAACCCTGGTCCTCCAGATCTACTATCCTGCATGTTTTAGATGAACGACCGTCAGGTGTTGGAAGCCCTCTTCCATCACACCTGACAGTCGTTCTGCAGACCTTGACAATAGGCTTATCATTTGAATTAGGTGTGTCGGTAGAGGGACACGTTTAAAACATGCAGGATTGTAGCTCTTGAGGACCAGGGTTGGTGACCCCTGGTCTAGGGGCTCTAAAAGTAGCACTGAACTATCAAAAGGCTCACTTGATGCAGCAACACACACAGGCACTTATTTAGATTAACTAGACCTGAAATAAATTATTTGTGTACTTTTGTGATGTCATCACTCTCTGTCCGTCTGTCACAGGGGTGTCCAACCCTGGTCCTGGAGGGCTTCTATCCTGCATGTGTTAGATGTTTCCCTCTTCCAGTCCACCTGACGGGCGTTCTCAGGCTTCTGCAGAGCTTGATGATAGGCTGATCATTTGAATCAGGTGTGTTGGAAGAGGAAGACCTCTAAAACATGCAGGATAGTAGCCCTCCAGGACCAGGTTTGGTGACCCCTGGTCTGTCAGAACCACCACAACTGGTACCCTGGCATGCTCTGTCAGCACTGATGACTAAATATAGAAGATTCTTCTAGGTGTAACCGAGTCATAGCCTTATGAAGGGAGACCAGTCAATTACTTAACTACTGTTCTATGAAAACTGTCAGGAACAGATATGACTGCTTTACAGTGCTAGTTGTGACTGCAGTTTTAGCCAATGCCCCATTAGTTAGCCATTAAGTTGTCTTTCAGCTGAACTGTCTGGTGAACTGGCCAGTTCGGTATCTGTAGCACTAAATATCCTTGGTGTCTGTGTCTACTTGATGGTATCCATGTCACCAAGAGGAAGGAGCCAGTGGGAGCTCATACGCATTTGAAGTACCAGACACTGAAACAGCCTGTTAGGAGTATGCACACACACACACACCACACACACACACACACACACCACACACACACACACACACACACGCTTTGATTTAAAACTTCTAAACATTCAGGGGGATTATCTTGTTTAATGCAGTACAATATGTCCTCTAAATGATTATAAAGCCGTGAAAAGTAAAAAGCATTCTGAACAAAAGCTTTTGTACAAAAGTTTGACAAGATTTTATTTTCTCTCATAAATAACACTGAACAAGCATTGTACAGTGATAAATATCAATATTTATACACTGTAAAATTCTCTGTATTACAAAATACAGTATATGTGTAATGCACTTGATACAGATGGGGAAGTATTGCATTTCATAGCACCAAACATGACCCTTAACCTGACCCTTAAGGTTCATATTATTGTGAAAGTACCCATCAGTTCAAGTGTGCAGTGCCATCCCAGATTCAGGTCTTGTGTGGATGACTATGAAATATACTTCCCTTAGGAATCAGTTGTTGCATACTATATCTAAGTTAAGTAGAGCCCACCTAGGAAGAACCAAAGCCTTTGCCTCCACTGTAATAAAACTGCTCATAATTCCACAATCTTACCACAGTTTGCAAAGTCCCAGTTAAGGAGCTAAAATATTATGGAGTGTCCACGGTGGCCGATCAAGTTTGTCCTGTTTGATTTTTGCATTCAACATGGCAAATCTTCCAGTTTATTCCTACTTTGGAACAGAAGAGCAGCGCTAATTAACACTTTGTTTGGAGAGTAAGGAGAGCTTTCCTGAAAAACTCACTGTTGTTAAATGAAAACCATGGAAAACAAAACAAATCTCCCTGTTTCACAGATCTGAAACACGTGATAGACTTTGAAATCATCTCAACAAATGACAAAAACATTCAGTTGAAGTAAGAACCTGCTGAAAAGTCTCAAGTTGGGCTTTAATGGCTTCCACATGACAACAGTGACACACTGATTTTTTTTTTTATTAATAATCAATCGATCAGTTGTGTGACTCTCCAAAAAAGCAGAGCTGAATAGCTGTCCTGCTTGCTCATATCGGTGTGTCTCTTGACATCGCTTTCACAGCATAGGCAGCACAGAAATGTCCATCAGAGGCAGCGGGAGGTAAAAGGCAGGTTGAACACTAACACAAACCTAGGAATGTTGATAACCAACCTTACACTTAAACATGGATCAAATCAAATTGATTTTTTGTTCATTTCTAAGAGAAAAATAACTTTACAAAAAGATCTTTACCATTGTAAAGCAACTTCCAATACTCTAAAAATGTCATTAGTAGAACTCATCTGATGACCGCAGATCAGAAACAGGTGGGAGGGTACGGACAAAGACAGCAGAGATACGAGCATGTACTCTGACAGTGTGAACACAACATATTTCATTTTTCAAATTATTTTGTTTTATTATTTTTTTTTTTTCAGTTTAACATAACAGGGTCTTTCATGTCAGTGCCCTTAGTTAAGGTCATCATCACTCCTGAGATGTATTATTAATGCTAAAAATACATTAAGATTTTGGCTGCAACAGGACTGCCGTTTTCAAAACAAATCAAATTTTATTTATACAGCGCCAAATCATAAAGTTATCTCATGATGTTTTACATACCGAGTTGGTCCAAAACCAGACTCGAAGCCAATTTACAGAAACCCAACAGAATCCTCCAGGAGTAAACACTAGTGAGTGGTGACAGTGGAAGGAAAAACTTCCCTTTAACAGCAGAAACCTGGAGCAGACCCTGACTCCTGGAGGATGGACGACTGCCTGCCTCAAGTTGATAACTTTTCTAAAACCACATTATGCACACATTCCAAAGGCCTGTCTGAGAAGAGGAGGGTGTTGATCCTGGACTGGTGGGATGTCGTCCACCCTTGTCCCCAATAGAGCATGTGTGGGGCATCTGGAAACCACAAAGACCCTGTAATGCGCACACTTTAAGACTCCTTTGCATGAAAAAATTTGACAAAATGAATCCTGAAATACTTCATTACTTAAAGGTGTCGTATGACTTTCGACATTAATTTTTCCTCAGTATCTGTAGCCATAGCCTAAGTATCAGGAATCCGTTAGTCTGTCTGTGATGACTCACCTGAATCTCTTCCCTCACAGAGAACAACTGAAGTGTACCCTACCATAAACAACCATGTGTTTACTAACAGAGCCAGTAGGTCAGTCGGGCATTTTAGGAAATTTGTCACAACGTACACTGTGGGAAGTGGAGCTGTGTGGCAGCTGCGAGGAGCAAAGAGGCAATGAAGCCGTTTCTATGTTTGCGGCTGCTGCGGCCAATAATGTGGCTGAGTGTAGCTCCGCTTCCTACAACGCACGTCGCGACAAATTTCGGAAAACACCCGACTGACGTACCGACTGTTAGTAAAACAAATGGACCTGTTCACGCTGGAGTACACTTCAACACTGTTCACTGTGAGGGAAGAAAATCATGACCAGACTTACGATTTGTGATACTTCAGCTATGACTTGGGTTTTACAGATATGATGAAAAATTGGTGATGAGAGTCGTATGCTGCTTTAATGAACATCTTTAAAGTGTTGTGAAAAGTAAACAGAAACCGTCCTAACTTCTTTGGAATGTGGGACAAACTGTTTTAAACTAATACAAATCATGATGTGTCCTGTAGTGTATCTTTTGTACTGTATGTTAAAGGTGATCTACTGGTCACGGTATGCCTTCCACTGTCCCAGCTTTTTCTGATTTGGAGCCATAGTTTTTGCTTTTTGTAATTATTGCTAATCTCAGACTGGAAGGGGCCCTTTCAACCAGCAAGCTGTGAAAAAATATTTAGCTTTTAAACAACTCTACAGTTTTTTGTTGTTTTTTCCTACTGAACTGACAGCATGAATGTTTACCGGGTGAAACAATTCACAAAAATTAACATGAAAAATGGAAAACTTTGCCAAAAACATGGCACTTCATGAACAAATCTAGGGACATGAGGGTGTAGATATTTCATATAGGAAGCCCTTATTATTCCTCATTCAGACTCAGTCTGAGGAGCAGCCATCACAATAATAATACATGTCATACAAAATAAAAAAGTATTCTCACATTCATCACGTAGTTGTGTTTGATTGTCATCTTCTGAGACACATCAGTTTGAACATTTGACCAGCCAAGTAAACCCTTCCTACTTATCCGTATTAAAATAATTTCTGTCGGTTGTAGTGGGCTGTGCAAAAATAACAAAAACAAACGAAAAAAAAAAACCCTACAGCATGAGCGCTTTGTTGTTGTTGTATTAAAAGCTAAAAACACAAAAAAGTTCACTTGTCAGTCCTATCATTATTAACAAAGATTACGTCATATGTCCCCTCAGCTCAGGTGGGGCCCATGTCCCAGCTCTGATAAACATTATTGTATTATGGCACATAAAAATAACAGCCTCTTTTTCTCATCTAGCATATCTATCTGTACCCTAAGCAAACAGACTTGCATTTGGGTTATTTCATATGCATGAGCATTTCTGATTAATTTGGTTTCAGCACTGAAATATGACATTCATGCCATTTTGCCACCGTTTTTTCAATATATTGCACAGAATTTTCAAAAACCATCTTAAACAAGAGCTATGCAATAGTCCTAACAGATACTGTCACAGCCAAGATAAAAAGAAAAAAAAATACTGCTAAAACTCTAGGAAATCAAATGTAAGTAGAAATTTTTAGGAAAAGCTTAGACATCTCAGGTTTCAGTTTGGTGTGGAAATATCTTCTGGAGCACAACATGTGGAGAGTGGCTGTGCTACTGTGGAAGGTGATGGTGCCGCACTTCAACTGTTTTTTTTCTTTTTCCTGGCAGAACATTCCTGAGTTTCCTGCTGTGAAATCTACTCTCATCTCCAGGTGCTCTTATCAAAACTACACAAGTGCTAAAAAAAACATGTCCAGGCAGAAGCAGGCCTGGAGATTTCAGCTGATGTGGCCATCGCTGGCAGAAATCACACAGGCAAACAGAGAAGCTGGTAATACTCAGCAATAGCTTTTTTCTCCTTCCTCTCTCTCAGTAATGAAACAATAAGACACTTAAAAAATTAACTCTACTAAAAAGCCAAATCTTTTACAAATTTTAATAATGCCCTTATTATTTAAGGTGAATTAGCACTGGATGTCAATAAATTAATCCTAAGATCACCCGGAAATACACAGAACAGATGGTGAAACAAAGGTGCATAGGTTAGCATTCTTTTGACACTGAAAAGGATTCCTGGTTCCCTAGAAAGCTCCAGATTGCACATTCATAGAGTTAACAGGCAGTTAGCGCCAAGCTATTTATTAATGACTCACTGACTGACTCAGGCGCCTCAGATAATCTCTGAACACCACTGCTCTTTGACACCTCCTGTAACAGAGTTAAGGTTAATAAAAATAAATAAAACAATTGCTAAAATTAAAAAAATAATCCCAAAGTCATACCCAGCAAAGCCATTTTTGAGCATTGTTTCACTCATGAGCTCAACAGGTGCATGATCCTGCAAACTGAAGAAACATCATACCGACTACAGTGGCAGAACCAGAGTGGCATGTGTCACCGGACCATCAGCTATGCAGTCTTTCAATTTCTAACTGCAGCACGGTCTGATCTCTCGTAGTGGGATATTTTTTTTGCAGCTAAACCACGTTGATGCAGTTTCCCGCTGCTGGTCGTCACCCTCTTGCTGCAGTAGCTGAAGCTGCTGTGATTGGTGGAGGAGCCATTCATGTGCGATGACTTCAGCTCCATCTGACAGGCGGTGATGGCTGCATTGAGCTCCACCTGAGCTCGATGCACGACGTAGAACATCAGGCCGATGCTTATGATGATCTGTGGATAACAGAACAGTGACTTAAGATGCTGAACTCAAACCACATACACACATATATCACCTCCTAGAATTAGCACAGGGACATACAGGGTGGGGAAGCAAAATGTACAATATTTTGAGGCAGGGATTGAAAGACAGTGTATGACCAGTTAGTTTATTGAAAGTCATGAGAATTTATTTGCCACAAGAAAATGTCCATAATAGAAAATGTTTTATTCTATGTGTCCTCCTTCTTTCTCAATAACTGCCTTCACACGCTTCCTGAAACTTGCGCAAGTGTTCCTCGAATATTGGGGTGACAACTTCTCCCATTCTTCTTTAATAGTATCTTCCAGACTTTCTGGTAATAGTTTTGCTCATAGTCATTCTCTTCTTCCATTAGAAACAGTCTTTATGGACACTCCAACTATTTTTGAAATCTCCTTTGGTGTGACGAGTGCATTCAGCAAATCACACACTCTTTGACGTTTGCTTTCCTGATTACTCATATGGGCAAAAGTTTCTGAAAAGGTATGGATAATAGTGTTAGGTATGATTATGACATCAGTATATGTTTGGGTTCAAAACAACTGACGTAGTGTCTGCTGAGAAAAAACAACTAAATGTTCATTGTACATTTTGCTTCCCCACCCTTTACAGGATGAACCACTACTGTATACTGGTTTCCATTTTCCAGGATTTGCACATACTGCTACACTGAAACATAGCTGAAACGACAGTCGTAACACTTGAAATCATCAGGTGCAAATGATATAATGCTGTTCAACCAAAGCCTAACCCTAACAGAGTAGTTTGAAAACAGGCATGTGGACACATCTATGAAAACAGTGACAGAGTACATACTGCTCATATGGACTAGCCCTTGACACACATATTACCGTATTTTCCAGACTATGAGCCGCTACTTTTTTCTCACTTTGAACCCTGCGGCTTATACAATGATGCAGCTCCAGTATAGATTTTTAGGGGCTAACGGCCTCCAGGGGGCGCTCTAGCACAAAGCACAAAAGCGAGACAGACAGGTGGAAGAGGTGATGAAGAGGAGAAGTTTTAAGCTGAACTTTGAACAATCATTTTGCACAAACCCTCATCATGGAAAACACACGAAGAAATGCATATGATGCAGCTTTGAAGTTAAAATAAATCGATGTATCTGTAAAGAAGGAAATAGAGCTGCAGCACAGAAGAGACAATGAGAGATAATGGAAGAGAGATGTAGGAGTGTGACGGAGCCTTTCTGAGGATGTTTAACTGAAGAACGCCGAAGAAGACGACTGCAGTGGTTTAATGAGCAGAAGGAAGATGAAGAGAGAGATCAATGACTTTTCTGGGTTTTTGAACCAGCCGTTTTACTGCTGTGTTACAGGCACTGTTTGGAAAAAAGCAGTGAAGGGATGGAAATAAATATTTAAATATTCTTTCTGTTTACCATCTTTCTGTGTAAGTATCTCATGTCACAACGTGGACACCTGCGGCTTATAGTCAGGTGTGCCTTCAGGTGTGGATTATAGCCTTGGAAAGTATGGTACATAGAATGATGAGGCCAGTGAACTTTTATATTTCTACCTGCTATGCACTGCAGAAAGATTTTGATTTTGTAATGTTCACATCATGTTTTAAATATCTGATGGGTCACACACATAAGATTAATCTCTTGGTATTATACCTTGTTGTTGTGGGACATTTCAAAGCATTTTCCAAATAAAAAGGAGTTCAGATCTTGACTGCCAGTATTAGTTGATGAAAGAGAAACCGTGTGGAGTAATGTAGAAAAGTGAGGATGCAACACCTGCAGATGAATCTTGAATTGTTAGCAGGTGACTCTTATATGTGGCCAGTAAATATTCATCCCTCTAGTACTGACTGAATATGTTAAATGTATGAGTCTTTCTACTGCAGAGTCACTGAAATTAACTGAATCACTGAAGGTAACTTTATCAGCACTTCTAGATAGTATTTCCCACCATGGATGTGGCCAAAAAAACCTGTGTGACTGAGGGCCAGCTGTCAGTTGTGGATACTCACATAGTCTTTAACTCTGACCCCTGTGTGAACCTGTCACATGGTTTGAATCCCTGGTCACAGACCACTCACAAGAATTAGATGAAGGTGAACAGGTGTCAGAGATGAGGTGACCGTTTGGAATGCCCTTTGAGTGAGCTGAACAGAACTACGGGCATATTTCACATGTCTATCAACATAAGGCTTAGCATTTACTCTCCAGACACTGAAGAGAGACGCTGATGTAATAGCTTTTACATAAGGCATTATATAAGCCCCAGATATCTGACAGCTCTGGTGGACTTTGGGTCTCATTGAGCAATAGTTTCTTCAATTTCCTACAACATTTTCTTTGCATTTTCTCTTAAAATTGAAAGTGTGTCTGCAACAAAATTTTTAGACATTATAATTGATGACCAGTTAAATTGGAAAAAGCATGTAAACTTACTAAGATCAAACATAGCCAGAAGTACTGCTATAATGTATAAAACCAAAAACCTTCTAAATCAGAAATCTCTCCATATATTGTACAATTCTGTTGTTCTTCCATATCTGAACTATTGTGCAGCGATATGGCATAACAATTGTAAATCAAATATTAATTCTATATTCTTACTTCAAAAAAAGGCAATTTGACTTGTCAATCAAGCACAGTACCTAGCTCCAACAAATCCCCTATTTATAAAATTAAATGCTCTAAAAGTACACGATCTTGTCAACCTTAATACTCTTATTATAATGTCTAAAGCCCATGAACATATGCTCCCCTACAGTCTACAGGAGATGTCTGAGCCCAGGCAAAGGAATTAGAATTTAAGGGGAACTGAAATCTACAAGAAAATGAAGTGTAGAACAAACAGAAAAAGCCAATGTATCTGTTAGAGGGTTCATCTGTGGAATAATCTGGAGCAAAACTTAAAAATGTCTTCTTCAGTTTGTGCATTAAAAGGATGTATAAATCCACTATAATAACAAAATATAGAACATTATAGAAGTACGCATAAAATATGATATAATTGTAGTTAATTGGTTATCATGATAAGATATTAACATATTTATTGATCATTGTATTTGGAGTAAATATTTAAAGTGCATATAAATATTATAGTTTATATTAAAAACGGTTGATTATGCAAATCTGATTGTGTGCGAGGTGACTAAAAAAGTGTATGTGAATGGTTTGTATGGATGTTTTGTGTTATTCTAAAAATATACAGAGGAAAATGTGTGTTAACCAAGCAAAGAAAGCGGATCTAGTTTGATTATTAGTTTGTAAAAAGGGGGTGGGAGTCAATAAGTTATACTTCTTCCCACTCCTTTTTGAGCACAGAAAAATTTTATTTATTTATTTATTTTTTGACCATGTTGTATGATTCTATGTTATCTGATTCTATGTGCTCGAAATAAACTACTAGTACTACTACTAAAGTTGCAATGCAGGGTAGTGTTTCTTTCTTTCTTTGTATCAATGGGCAAAACTTCAAAAAATACTTTTCAGCAAACTGTAATTCAAGTAGTCTGAGAGGAAACAACAATAAAAACATTTCTCTGGTCTCCTTGGCCATTCATAGTTGCTTCCAAACAGGTATGGGGGTTAAATATGATTAACACTGATGAGTAACAGTAAGTGCCATCACTGTTCAGATTCAGTCAGGCACAACTCTACTTCCCTCTACCACAGTGGGGTGAAATGGAATCAGCGTCACCTGCTTTTATATTTAGTCTTTGGATTTGGAAAGACAGAGGAGAGCTGTAGAGGGAAGTTGTGTATTTTAATGTTTTGATCTCAGCTCCTCTGGCTTTGAAAACAAAACACAACTTAACTGTTCTTCATCACCCAAATCTGCTAAGTTTCTACAGAGCCCAACGGAGATGTTTTAATAGTCTTGCCTGGGAACAACAGACAAACAGTATTTCCTTATCCCATGAATTTAATAACCCATTCCTTATCATTCATCTCAATTATATAGTGTAAATATTAGATATGATATTCATCCTTTTTATGTTAAACAAAAACCTGTTTCCTTTGGTTGTATAAATACGTGTGGAGAGATTTTTCCATAAGAAATTGTGCTTTGTATAGTACTTCCTGCTTGAGGCCCAGTAAGCTCAAATTATAAATATGTGAACAAAAACACCATTCATCAAACAAAACACTGGACTAAATTCTGAGGGTGTGGTGCAGAGTTACATAACACACATATCACCATCTCCATATGCAGATGACTGCTTCGGTGTGTATGTTGTGTGACGGCCTGTCACACAATTGTACAGCCTCCTCTGGCCTCTGCTCTCCTAACCCTAAAGAAGGAATAAATGTTCCCTACTGTCTTGGGCCGACTGCAACAAGTGTTTGTGCTTTTCAAATACTATGTTTATCACTGCAGTTATGAGCAGAGCTGGGTAAAATAATCAATTTGATCAATTTCACTTTAATTTTGCGTAATTAATAGTGGATGAGATGCAGAGGTGTGGCCAGCTCTGTCTGGCGGGCCCCTCGGGCAGATGGGGCGTCTCAGTCTTGTTCACAACAGTTCTGGTGTGGGTGGAGAAAACCTCTCCACGGGAGGTCCTCCCGGTCTCAAACTCGAACCCGCAGTGCAGAGGAACTGGCCGTCCGGTCGGCGCAGGCTCTCCGAGGCGGGTCACGGAAGCCGGTCGTTCTAGGAATATTAATTTGGACGGCTGAGTGTGGGGTAGTAATAGGAATAGGAAGAGTAAAGCGATTAGGAATTGGATTGTTGAGCTGCAAAAGCAAGGCCTCTTGCAACGCACCATTGCTGCTGAACTTGGACACAGTCAGACAGTCATTTTAAATCCACTGTCTGGAACTGATGTCCATTTTTGTTAACCTCCCTTGCCATCCATCCCCAAATGTTTTCAGTTAGATTTAGATCAGGGGAACACAAAGGAAGGTCCAAAAGAGTGACGTTATTCTTCTGGAAGAAGTCCTGTGTCAGGCAGGCATTGTGAACTGCAGCATTGTCCTGTTTTTCAACCCAGTCATTACCACACAGATGAGGGCCCTCAGTCATGAGGGACCCCCCCCTGCAACATGTCCACATAGGCAGCTGCTGTTTGATGCCCCTGTACAACCTGAAGCTCCATTATTCCACTAATAGGAGAAAGCACAGATCATGATGGCGCCCCCTCCACTGTGCCACCTAGAAAACATCTCCAGTGCTCTAACTCCACAGTAACACCCCCCCATCAATTAATACTGAATTGAATTTATATCAGATTGAATCGTGATTAATCAGTTCAGAAGCTTATGAATCAAAATCGAATCAATTAAGGAAATTGGCCATGATACCCAGTCCTAAACCTGATCATCAAAATTCACTGCCTGGCCAAAAAAAAAAGTCGCATATGTAATATTTCACCACACCGCCTTTGGTTTTGATTACTGGAGACAATCATTGCTACATATTTTTTGCCACATAATGCACATGCAGTGTCACAATAATGTTCAGAATATTTTTTCCATCCATAGTTGCATACATTTTTTATTACTGATGATGGAGAACCAGACATCAAGTCTTCATCACATCCCAAATTAGAGTGTGGACTTCATGGAGGCTACTCCATGTGTGTAAATGATGTCTCATTCTCCCTGACCCATTCTGTCACAAGCCTGATGAGTCTGATCAGTCCTGGCATTGTCCAGTCTTTTTGATGTTGAAGACATACAAGGCTACTAGCTGCAGTTACAGTTAAATAAACAGCCTGGCCAAAATACTTAACTGTCTAGATTTAACTGAGCAAATACTTCAGATCCTTCCATTGGTAAGTACTGCAGTGGTTAATAATATGTCCGCTATAACAGTTTATTTAACTCTAAAAAAAATATTAACTTTTCTGTGACACTACATAAGCATTAGCTATGTGGCAAAACAGATGTTTCAGTGAATGTCTCCTGTAATCAAAACCACAGGTGGTGCAGTGAAATACTGCATGTCCAACTTTTTTTTGGCCAAGCAGTGTATATATTCAGCTCAAGTACACAACAAACAAATGTCTTTGATGAACACTCAATGTCACAACGCTCTATAATATTGTAAGATCTGCACCTTAATATACAAAGAGCCATGAGATGATTGGAGTTGTGATGTGAGTTACATACAGTGGCTTGCAAAAGTATTCATACCCCCCGACGTTTTCCACATTTTGTCAAGTTACAACCACAAACATAAATATATTTTTATTGGAATTCTATGTGAAAGACCAACACAAAGTGGCATACAATTGTGAAGTAGAAAGAAAATGATACATGATGCATATTATTATTATTTTTTTACAAATAAAAAACTGGAAAGTGCAGTGTGTAAAAGTATTCAGCCCCCCTGAGTCAATATTTTGTGGAACCGCCTTTTGCTGCAAATACAGCTGTAAGTCTTTTGGGGTATATCTCAACCAGCTTTGCACATCTAGAGACTGAAATTTTTGCCTATTCTTCTTTGCAAAAGGTTCAAGTTCAGTCAGATGAGATGGAGAGCATTTGCGAACGGCAGTTTTCAGATCTTGCCACAGATTCTCAATTGGATTTAGGTCTGGACTTTGACTGGGCCATTCTAACACATGAATATGTTTTATTTTAAACCAGGGGTCTCAAACTCAGATCCTCGAGGGCCGGTATCCTGCATGTTGTAGTTGTTTCCCTCTTCCAGCACACCTGACGGTCGTTATCAGGCTTCTGCAGAGCTTGATGGTAGGCTTATCATTTGAATCAGGTGTGTTGGAAGAGGCATACATCTAAAACATGCAGGATAGTGGCCCTCGAGGACCGGAGTTTGAGACCCCTGTTTTAAACCATTCCATTGTAGCCCTGGCTTTATGTTTAGGGTCGTTGTCCTGCTGGAAGGTGAACTTCCGCCCCAGTCTCAAGTCTTTTGCAGACTCCAACAGGTTTTCTTCCCAGATTGCCCTGTATTTGGCTCCATCCATCTTCCCATCAACTCTGACCATCTACCCTGTCCCTGCTGAAGACCCCAGAGCATGATGCTGCCCCCACCATGTTTGACAGCGGGGATGGTGTGTTCAGAGTGATGTGCAGTGTTAGTTTTCCGCCACACATAGCGTTTTGCATTTAGGCCAAAAAAAGTTCAAGTTTGGTCTCATCTGACCAGAGCACCTTCTTCCATGTTTGCTGTGTCTGCCCCCCCCCCCCCCCCCCCCCCCCCCCCCCCCCCCCCCCCCCCCCCACCCCCACCCCACACACACACACACACACACACACACACACACACATACACACACACACACACACACGGTTTCTGGCAAATTGCAAACGGGACTTCTTGTGGTTTTCTTTTAACAATGACTTTCTTCTGTCCACTCTTCCATAAAGGCCAGATTTGTGCAGTGCATGACTCATCGTTGTCCTGTGAACAGATTCCCCACCTGAGCTGTGGATCTCTGCAGTTCATCCAGTCTCCATGGGCCTCTGGGCTCCATCTCTGATCAGTGCTCTCCTTGTTCGGGCTGTAAGTTTAGGTGGACGGCCGTGTCTTGGCAGATTTGCAGTTGTGCCATACTCTTTCCATTTCTGGATGATGGATTGAACAGTGCTCCGTGAGATGTTCAAAGCTTGGGGAAATCTTTTTACAGCCTGACCCTGCTTCACACTTCTCCACAACTTTATCCCTGACCTGTCTGGTGTGTTCCTTGGACTTCATGATGCTGTTTGCTTACCAATATCCTCTTAACAAACATCTGAGGCCATCACAGAACAGCTGTATTTGTACTGAGATTAGTTTACACACAGGTGGACTCTATTTAGTCATTTGGTCAACAGTTGATCTTTCAGCAATCGTCAGGCAACTTCTAAAGGCAATTGGTTGCGCTCAGAGAAAAGGGGGCTGAATACTTTTGCACACCACACTTTTCAGTTTACTATTTTTAAAACAATATTAAAATCATGTGTCATTTTCTTTCTGCTTCACAATTGTATACCACTTTGTGTTGGTCTTTCACATAACATTCCAATAAGATATATTTATGTTTGTGGTCGTTGCGTGACAAAATGTGGAAAAGTTCAAGGGGTATGAATACTTTTGCAAGCCACTGTAAATACATAACCCGTACGTTAAGTTACATGTACTGTATGTCTGTGAGGTGGCTGGGTCTCAGTTGGTAGAGCAGGTTGTCCACGAACTGAAATCCCTGACCTCCGTCTACATATTGAAGTGCAGACAGGGGACTGGAGCAGGACACTGAACCCCAAGTTCCCCCAGCTACTGTTTCACTGCTGTTTGAATGTTGCATGTACAGGTAAATGTGACGCAGCGTGAAGTGCTCAGAGTACCGTTAAGGTAGGCAGGTATTATACAAGTCCATTTACCATGGGTCAACTACCCTTGTATCATGATGTATTTACGAAGGTCTCCAAGTTTCATAGGAATGACAATAACAGATAATAGTACACACCACTACAAGGACGCATCTCAAAACTGATCTTAAATACATTACTAAACTTAAAAAGTGTATCTATAAAGTAAGAAGTAAGACACTATATACAACAAAGCTAAACATACTGTAGTAGAGTGACACATCCAATAATCTCCTGTCATGGCTGTCTTTGACACATCAAGACCAAAAACCAAGGACACTGAGAAACCACTGGTGGCTCACCTGCAGGCTGAACACGAAGTACCCACTGACACTCTGCTCAGCGATGACATCCTCCATGGTGCGAAGAGTCGTGCCAAGGTAGGAGTTGAGAAGCTGTGTGGGCAACAGACCCACAGAAGAGGCCACCAGGTAGTTTGGCAAGGACACATCTGTGATCTGAAGGCAGAGGCACAACATAACATAAGAGATAACAGTAAGATCCAATTCAATTCACTTAGAAATCTTAGCATTAGAACTGATGCAAACTCAGTCAATTCCTGCTTCAGTGGGATGTGCAAGCTGGCCCACTTCATAAAACAGACCAGGCCAGTCAAACAGTAGGACTGAAGGATGTGCAACAACATATGACATGATCATATTTTGGCATTGCAATACGAATCACAATTTTAAGAAGACTGGTTATTCTTCATTTTCAGTATGAGAGTCAAACCGCTTGAAGACCAGCCACACCACAGCCAGAGGAAACAGGTAGAATTAAACAAAAGCAGACAACTGCAACCCAAGCATTTAGTAAAGGCACTCTGTCTGAGGAGAGGAGCAAGTACGTTCCACAATTATCCTTTTTTGGAGTGCCTGGATTCTTCTTCTTCTTCTCATTTTGGACTCCTTCCTCCATCAAAGACCACCCAATACACTGATTACCAGTTGAAAAACCAGAGCTACCAACCATCTGTTCTGTAAGCCTGGAGGATTATTTGAAACAGGCATTTCTTCATTGATATTTTGTTCTGTATTTTATTTATTTTTTTTTTTTTACTTTTCATGATTATTGAGAACTACCTCAAAAACCAAGTGCAGTTTAGTTTTTATGTTCAACAGTGCACTTAATCACAGTGTTGTTGTTTACATTTTAGTATGTTTATGTTCTTGGCACACGTTGGCAAAGTTGCACAAACTAAATTAAAAATGTTCTGGAAGGTTCTTTGGGCTAAAAAATTTTTTTTTTTACTTTTAGGGCTATGTTTTAAATAGAGAAATTGTTTGGTTGCACTGTTCAGAACCTGGCAAGTTAATCTCAACGATCAGTGTAAAGAATTGTGATAAAATCAAGATCGTGATTTTATTTCTTAAAAATCATAATATGATAATTTTGCCATATTGCCCACCCCGAAGTGTAATGGTACTGAACTGACTTTTACCAACCTTTGGAAACTTTAATTTGAGGGTGAGGACTATTGCTCCCCCTCCCCAAGACCTGGGCCCAGATCGGCCCGACCTCGTGACTAAATCCGATCCGATCTTCTAAAAAAATGCCAGATCAGCAGCAGATACAATCTTTAGATCAGATCGGGACATCCCTATTTTAAGCATTCAAAAATTTGTCGACAATTCAAAATTTCTCAAAACTGTGAACAGACTTTGTAGACATTGTCCCAAGGAAGCTACACATAAAATTTGAAATGAATCTGACCAATAGTTTCATCAGAGAAGATGTTTGAAGAAATTGCTAACAAAGTGGAAGACGATGAAGACGCTGCCACCGGACACAGTGCTTTTCCAAGAGCTCATGGCCTATCAACCGTGAGCTAAAAACAAAACTGAGGCTCTATACACTGGGCTTTTGTACACATCGCTTTTAAAGATTCTGGGCTACAATGACCTGATATGGATTCGGAAAAATCCTGACTGGAAAGCTTCATCTGGTGCAATTACCTTCAACTATAATGTCCAGCTCAGTGTCTTTTTTCATACCAAAATACAACCGCCTAAATACACAAGTGTCTGTGTCGCTGTCACCTTTGATCCCTTGATGAAGCCGCTGTGTGTACATCACCAGCAGAATGTGGATGTGACCTTGGAACTGTGTACTCTGTGACAACACGGTGGCTGATAGCATGTTATTGCAAGACACTGCCTGTGCCTAAGTGTTATCAGCGCTTTAAAACGTTCATACAGCCTCAATGTCTCCTCATAGTGATAAATCTCAAACCTTCTACTCCTGTTATCACTGATAAGGGCTGAGGCTTTTGTTTGCTTAATGGACACTGACATTAATTACCTGCTTCATCAAGCCAACGTGATTAGTCGACCTGTTTACCTCCAAATTGTTTGTATGGCATTTGTGTAACAAGGCATTCTCTGTCACAGATTAGTGCTGATTTGTAAAGCCTACGTGTCTGAAGTCAACCAAAACACTTTTGGCTGAGACATATGAGCCTATAGCAGAAGCAGCAGCAGTCAAAGAAGATCAGGAATGCACCGTTTCTTTCAGCTACTGTATCATCCCCAAGTTGAGGCACACATGTTCTCTGAAATCCCACCCACTCAACTAGGATATAGTCAGCTGTCTTCCATCTGGGCAGGGTAGGGCTAGGAGTCACAGTATTTTTATAACTGCACAGAGAATTCCCACTGAACATTTTTTTTCTGCAAGGCATGCATATCCAGATGATCTAAGAAAAAAAAAATCTCCATGATTTGATCAGAACATGTCTGAGTTTGTATGTGTAAAGAAAAAGAGTTGGATGGACATTGTGACTGTCGTAAATTTCACAACTGCCATTGAGAGGCTTTTTTTTGGACACACACACGCACACACACACACACACACACACACACACACACACACACACACACACACACAGTACTGAAGGGTGCACAAGACCTGATTAAGTATGCTGGCCAGTAGTTAGGCTCCTATAAATCACAGAATGTATTGGCCAAGTGCTTGATCAGCTCATTATGATTGGAGTGCCAGCTAGAAGTGATAAAGTTACGACACTGTCACAAAATACATGTGGCTGCTGGAACATGTTCACGTTGTCCTCCAGAGAATTCACCAACATTTTTCCTGACCTGTCTCATTGTTTTGCTAACTACCGCAGTCTGTGTGTCGTTTTAGGTTACCTGCTATAATGTAGCACCTTTCATTTCAGCAGAAAGAAGCAGGGGGCACAGTGAAATGTAGCCATGGAAAGTGCTTACCAAGGGCAGAACAGACAACACAGAACTCCTCTGTGCAGTAGTGCTGGCCTGGGACTGGATCCACCCATGTTGTGTTTCACCTTTTATTGTTGAGGAAGAGATCGTAAAGATACAGTATCAGGGACTCGTTTCTGGGTTAACACCACTTTTCATGCAATTTGCGGGCTAACGATGGTATACCGAACACAGAAGCTAAACGAACACTAAATCCATTTCTGGGCTTAAAGTTAACACGACTAATTTTTTAACAAACAATGCCTAGCGACACTTGAATTTCCTAATGTTGGAACCATTGGAATCCTGTACAGTAGTTCCCATGGAAACCCACTGCTATCTCCCCACATCGTTCATGGGATGGCCACACAATGTAGGCTATTGTTGGCAGTTTTCAGTTAGGAATCTTGAAACATGCATTACACTTCGGCATACAGATGAATGACTGACGTACTGTGAATCAGCACTGAGTACAGTGAAAAAAAGCACAATGCTAAACATATCTGAAAGTAAATTGAAATGATTTAATTTTTTTTTTTTTCTATACTTTTCTTAATTTTGCAGCATTTTAAAATATATTTTACACTCTTTTCTCTCCCCAAAATTAATGAATATGTTAGCATTATGGTTAGAATGAAGAATTATTATATTCATACATATATTGTAGCGTCCGGCTGGACGTCTAAGGATGACCCAAGTTATTCCACACTGGTGACTGTAACAGAATTCTTAACGGTTACTGTTGGCCATAACCACGCCGAACAACAGGACAAAAAGAGCGTATAGAGAAACTTAACTCTGCTCACACACCAGTTCACTCCCTGTGCCCCATACCGCTCTCATTCAATCACCCATCTCTTATAGCCACACATACACTCACTGCACCACAGTCAGCTAATAATAATAATAGAGAACATTAACACAGCAACATAACCAAATATTACTGCATGTTGCTACAATATTTTTAGTATAACTTAACTTTACTATACATGTAAGAGCTTGTCCACTATTGTTGACACCATAAGGACTCTCATTAAATCTAGCCGCTAGCTCTTGTACTATGTCCTGAGGTAATCTATATCTGGCCATAAATCAACACAGAGAATAAAATTCAGCAAGTGGATCAATCTTCACATGATAAATTTGTTCTTCTCTGTGCAAAATGTCCAGGGAAAAATCTGACATTATCAAAGATATTATGTTTATGTTTATGCATTTGGCAGATGCTTTTTTCCAAAGCGACTTACAGGGGAAAACCAATTAAATCACTCAATCAATCAAATTTTATTGATATGGCGCCAGATCGCAACAAAAAAGTTATCTCATGACACTTTATATATAGAGTTGGTCAAAAACCAGACTCTAAGCCAATTTACAGAAACCCAACAGAATCCTATTATCTATTATCAAAATCCTATTATATTATCAAATTTATGTTAAAAATCTTTTTATATATCAAAAGAAATACATTACAAAAATTCAAGCTGCAAGCAGCATTGGGTGGGACCTGGCACCCTGGCCCAGTTCCGCCTCCCGCCCCCGTCGACACCTCAGCTCCATTCACACCTCTCTGTCCTGGCTCAATGCAATGCAGCAAACCCCCGTTAGAAAATGTGTAGAAAAAAGTCCTGTCCACCTGGGAGTTAAACCCAAGTCTATCAGGTGGCAGTCTGACCACTATTCCACACAGCCGCTGTGAGTATGAATTTGTAACATGGCTACTTATGGAGCAGACACGTGTGTCTGTGTTAAATTCAGTGAGAGACCACCTCTCAAATAAACTGCCATTAATCCATAACTGTACCGGAGTGAATGACAAAAATCACTGCTCACTCTGAGTGACAGGGTCTCACCTTTCTGGTCCCTAAAAAAAAAAAAAAAATCGGATCGGAAGCAAAAAAATCCGGATTGGGACATTACCACTCATAAACATTTCCAACACTTAGACAACCATTTTTATTATTACCATTATTATTATTATTATTATTATTAGTAGTAGTAGTAGTAGTAGTAGTAATAGTAGTAGTATTAATTAATACTACCATCTTAATCATTAGGCATGTGTGTGTGTGTGTGTGTGTGTGTGTGTGTAGGGGGGGGTCATGATGAGGTGATGGGGTGTTTGTTCAAAAAAGGTTGAGGACTACTGTAATAGACTCACACTTCCTGTTATGGTCTACTGCTCACATTTAAGCACGTCACTTCTGTTTTCTATGATTTAATTATTGTTGTTGTTATTATTTTTTTGCTCAGATGTAAAAGAATGAACTAAATCAGATTACCTGTATACATGCAAGAAGACATCGGAGTATTGAGGAGAGATGCAGGTGTGTTACAGTTTTTCCTCAAACTGCTAAAACACAAAAGCCCATTCTCCGACTGAAATACTCAGTAGCACAAACTCATTTATCAAATCAGTCACTCTTTTGGCACAACCTTAAGCTGATTCACATTCTTAGACACAATTTGCTCATCTGTAACACACTTTTTGCAAACCTCTACACACATTCTCACTCTGTAAAACACATTTCTCACTGTGATGCACATGAGCTGCAAAATGGTGAACACAGGAGGCAAACGTTCAACACAAATACAGCGCAGGTGTCGACAAGTAAACATAACTAGTGATGTCCCGATCTGGAATTTTTGCTTCTGATCCGATCTTTTTTAGGATTAGTTTTGCAGATATTGATCCAATACCCCCCAAAGAACCATCAAGAATGATCTCATGACTACATCCGATCCAATTTGACCTTCTAAAAAAAGAGCAGCAGCTGATATCAATCTTTAGATCGGATCGGGACATCCCCAGACACAACGACTCAAATTGAACACATTTTTTAACCCAACTGCACATGACATAAGCAAATTCAGAGTGCACTGGACAACAACAATGGATGGAAACAACCTAAGATGCAGAGGATTCTGTCTATGTTGTGGTTTGGGACAATGTCAACTTATAATGAGACAGATAATCAGTTTTTGTGTAATTTTTTTTCTGTTTTCATAAAGAAAAAGTGTTTTATGTGCCTTTGATCTGTTTCTGAGTGATCTGAATCATTAAAAGTCAATAATTCTGCTTCACACTGTATGACTTCCCATCAATACTCAATAATAACTATACTGATATCTCTAACCATTTCCATGTTATAAGCCATCAAACCAGGCAAATTTTTAATAACTGAAAAATTCATTCAAACAAACAAAAAAAAAAAATTCCTAAAACTGAAATTACTTTGTAGATATTGTCCTGAGGAAACTACATATGAAGTTTAAAATTAATCAGACCAGTACTTCGTCGGAGAAGATGTTTGAAGAAATTGCTAAGGAAGACAACACCGGATACAGCATCTTCGCAATAGCTCGTGGCCTATCGGTTGGTGAGCTAAAAAAAAATTACACAAAATAACAACTCTTCTCAAAACTTTCCCAATCAACAAACATTTGTTCCAAAGGGCAAATTTATTAGCATAATTATGGTTATGTCAGATAATGCATTGCAGTACTCTATGGGTTTGTAACATGAATGCTGCTTGATTACTAAGTTTATGGCAGTCAAAGGCGAAGACACCAACCCGATTTTCGGCGGTCAAACGTCATTGGGCAGTCTGGCGAGGTCGGTGACATGAGTCTGCTTGGTGTGTTCCGTGCGATCAGCCATTGTTAATGCCGTCCCCAGTCTTTTCAGCCGATTCAACATGTGTAATCGGCTACTACCCATCGTTGAGTCAGACCAATCTGACTGGTGGAGGGATAGCCCTCGACTAGTGAATCAGTGAAGGAGAAATTTCCACGTGAATCCGGCTATGCCAAGGTACTTCACACTATTATTGTCTTCTATAATAGTCCACTCACCTGCTCATACTGTATCTGAATGAGTGACAGTCAGTGTTGACTATGGACTTCATTCATTCCATGAAGTGAGCCCTGTTAGCATTGTTAGCATAGTGCGATTTCTCCTTTAGTTTTCACCTGCGACATCTTTCTTCTCCCACAAGAAGAAGACCGAGAGCTGATAACGCCAGTATCTTCTTATTACTAGCCATCTGTTCAACACGTACAACAACCCTTCTTGACTACTCAAAACTCTTTGCTGACAACAGTAACTGATGACAGAGAGCTCTGCGTTTTGGTCTAGAGCAAAGGTGTCAAACTCCGGTCCTCGAGGGCCAGTATCCTGCATGTTTTAGATATTTCCCTCTTCCAGCCACACCTGGTTCAATTAATGATCAGCTCATCATCATGCTCTGCAGAAGCCTGATAACGATGTAATGGCTTCCAGGTGTGATGGAAGAGGGAAACATCTAAAACATTCAGGATGCCGGCCCTCGAGGATCTGAGTTTGACGCCCCTGGTCTAGAGAGATGTTCCATCATTTCCAGTTTTACATCTCGCGCAAGCGCAGAGCGTACGCTCACATCAGTAGTCAATTTGGAGTGTTCGTCACTTTTTTTGACCGTGTCAGGGAGACGAGAGCCAACTGATAAGTTGGGCTACCTTTCCTGGCGACAACTGGCAGTCGGGTTGGCGTGTCTTTGCCTGAACATGATCATCTGTCGGCATTAAAGTGTTAGTCAACATCAGCTTGTAAAGTTTGTGAACTTGTTGTTTTACTGCTGACGAAGTAATGACAAAGAATAACCCTAAATTTATCAGCTAGCTCTCAGTCTAGCTTCTGCACACTGATAATTTAGAAACACAGATGATTTAGTTAGGTTAGAATGTCAAAATGTTTGACTGATCTATTATAGATCTCTGGAGGGACAGACAAGGCCACCACAATGTAAGTAATGAATGGAAACACTGCAGCTGTATATACAGGAAAACAGTGACAGGGTGTTTCATCACTTTGGTCACTCATTCATACTTCATTTGACAAGCTTCATGGTGTTTGAGCTCTGATTAGGATCACTTAGAAAAATGTAACTTGCAATACTATCGGACTACCTGGTTCAACATAATAACTAAAGTACTGAAAAGCTATTTTATTTGGAAAACAATGACACTGACCTCACATTACTGAGAAACAAAACAGGGTAGAATAGAATAGAATAGAATAAAATAGAATAGACTTTACTGTCACTGTGTGTTCAATGAAGTTAGGAGTGCTACGCCAGTCAGTGCAAACAAAATAAAGAAGGCACTGTGCTGGAGAACCAAACACTGCTGCACCTGTGTGCATGGCCATCTTGGATGTATTGTGTTAAACTGCTAATGTCATTACTTATACTTACACTACTGCCAAACACTGATTTTATCCATGTCTATACCATATTAATTTCCTATGTTTGTGAATATCTTCTCATAATTTTATTACTATAATTACTATATTATATTGTTTAACTTCATTTTTGTCTTTTCCCATAAATTTGAGGGTTTTTTAACAGACATTTACAAGTTTATTATCAGAGAATGTAGTTTTTTGCAATTATATTTACTTTGATCAAAATAATAATTTTTTATAATAATTTTCTTTTCTCTATTTTTTTTTATTGACCTAAAGTATCCTTAATACGCTGTCATATAAACTCAAACTAGTTTTTAAAACTTGAAGATTTCAACTTCAGCCAGATTTCTGCTCATGTCCACATAGTGTCACTGAATCAAAACTATCACAACACCCACACACTAGACCTTTAATTTGCAATCTTTACACTTGCATGGTTTCACAGGTTGACATGGAGACTACAGGCACTTTCAATTAATCTGGCAGTTCTGGATTAGATTATTTTATACTGTCTATCATCTTAAGTCATTCTGACTTTAAAGTGATCTTACTGTCCTCTTAAACAATTACACAAGACAAAAGGTTTTCAGAAAATGTACCTCACACATTAAAAGGTGAATCTAAAACAATTAGGTCAAAGCATCCAAACCTCTGACAGGAACATGATCATCAGAAAACCTGAGTAATGCAACATAATCTCCAAAAGCCCTTTACTAGAGCCTAAAAAAACCCAGAGGTGACGGTCAAATAAAAGTTGTTAGCAAAAGCAACAGCCACAAAACCCCTATCTACTGAGCAGAAAAACATTTAACTGAACCAGTCATCTGGGAAAACTTGGTGGTTTTGCAGTGTGCATTTGCTTTGCTTGTGAAACAATCTTATGTCATTTTCTTTTTCCTTTTTTTGATTTTCCTGCTTGGGGCCTGTGCATCAACTCCTGCATGCTTCTGGTTATAAATGCCTTTCAAGCTGCCACTTTGCCTCTTATGGATGTTTGTGCAACTGCTGGTTTCTGCTAGTTTCTGCCTTCAAGAATATTTACATTCTTGTCTGGTCAGATATAAATGAAAATCCTTATTCATTTATATGGAAAACCATGAAATACTGCCTGAAGTGTGGACTGCATTTGGACTGTTTTAGTCCCTACTGCCTACTGATGAGCACTTTGGTAATTTTTCTGCTATTCTACCTTCATGTTTAACCTCCTCAGACCCAGGAAATGTCAGCAACGTACAAGCTTTTTTGTTTTTTATGAAATAGGTGCCTATATTGGAAACATCATGATGCAACAGTTTTTTCAGATGTAGTTTTAAAAAATTTTATGGAATGTCCTTTGTGGTGGACAGTTTTCTTTTCTTTTTTTTTTGGTATAAAGATATGAAACTCAGAAAACCCATAGCTGGGTCTTAGGAGGTTAAGTAGGAGAAATGCCAACGTAACTAGAATAATGTGAATTTGTGCTTTTTGCTGACCCCTATACAACTACATTGTTACAGATAATATTAGAATTTTCAAGTAATTAACTATATTCTGGCCATATTTTAACCTCAAAATATGTCTTTACTTGTACAAATACCATGAATGTCAGACAGCTCTAACTCTGCTCTGCAAATATAAAATATTGATGGGCAAAATAAATGCATTTGAATTTGGAATTTTGAGTCTAGTTGCTCTATATTCAGGCATTATTTAGGTTTGAGAATATTTTTCATCAAACTGTCTAATCTAAGGTATTTAACTGACATAAGCACAATTCCTTGATGTGGTACTGATGAAATACTTCCAGCTCCATGTGAGAGATATTGTATATTCTGCTGCAACTGGAGACAGTGGTGAGACTTTTTCTTACATTACAGCAGGGGCGGCTCCACACAAAGTTCTCTGGGGGGGGACAACTGTTGCGATGACGTCTATGATGACGTGTTCAATAGGTAAAATATTAATAAATAAAAGTCCGATAGCTAACTTTACAGGGTTACATTGCATTGTTCTGTAGGGGTGGAACGGTGCACTTGTTTGTACCGAACCATTATGGTTCGGGCCCTTCGATACAATACGGAGATATATGTAGACTATGAAGAACGCAAACACTCACCGCACTAAAGTCGGCAAGAGATTCACAGATTTGCACTTTGCGGCTCAATAGATCATCGGTCAGTAATCACTGAGACACAAAACATGGCTGTATGCAGCTTTGGTAACACAGAGAGGAAACTACAACCCCGTTTTCATCCAAACAAACGGTCCTTAACGATCAGTAGACAGCATTACCTCGAATGAAGAGCCAGTTAGTGAGCGAAGGTTTAGGGACTGTCTGCAAAGGACTAATCAGAAAATTTCTACATACTTAAAATTCAATAACTTTGCTTCTACTCAGTGAAACGGCACCAGATTTATCTGACACACCCATGAACCCCGTCTGCACACACCACAGCACTCAGATTGGACAAATATCATACACAGATTAGCCAAAATATAATATGTGGTACATATCTGTATTTAAATGGGCCTTTATAGTGTCACCAAATGATGTTCTGTTTACTTATTTCTTCTAAGGGTTTGTTTACATGTTTGCAGGGAGAAATATATATATATATATATATATATATATATATATATATATATATATATATATATATATATATATATACATATACACACACACGCACTCACATAGATATGCTTATCCATTTTATTGCCTGTCCACATGAACCTTGAAGCAGAACCCACACAATATGTACCTGTTTTATTTATCTAAAACAGTTGTATAATGTTCTTCAGCACATCGGTCATGTTCAACCTGACAGAAAATAAATAATATTAAATCAAAAATATCCTTCTGATATCTTCACAACTAACTTATGAATAACAGAAAATCTAAACTGGACAAAAATAGTGATTTGAATTATATCATGGTACATACTGATATCATCTGATCTGAAAAGAATTATTGTGATATGATTTTTTTCCATATTGCCCAGCCCTATCACACCTAAAGGGTTTTACCATTTCGAGGTGTACAGGAGTGGGGTGAGGAGGGTAATCTGCAAGCATAAATTAGTCATCCTGTGTATTCAAGTGTGTCAGGTGAAGTGTAGGAAAGCAATACACTGATAATGCTTTTTTAAAAATGTCTGAGGTTATAATCACATTACCATGTAAATCATGGTTTGGGAAAAAACATTAAAAATTAATTAAATTGTGATACTAGAATTAAAAAGACATCTACAGTACACTGCAAGCATCTAGAGTACCTCAGGCAAAAAACACAGGACCAAAATGTATTATAATCAAAACAATAGATCCATACTGTCTACTTATCACTGTAATGATACTGTCAATCAAACCCAGTCTGAAATCAAAAAGGCCACTGGTGTGATTCTCTGATGAATATTCTTTAAGTTGGATTTCATGAAAAGGAAAAGCTTTCATACTCACCGAGAAAACTGCATTTTGAAGCCCAAAAGGTATAGGTGTGAGTCTCGCTAAGGCCACAACTTTGAGTCCACTTCCTCCCTCCACCACTCGTATGACAGCACTGAGCTGTTCACTGTTCCCAACTTTATTTAGCACCCAGTCCGTCAACAAACGCTTGCAAACCAGGTGTGCAACAAAGGTCCCTATTAAAACTCCCACCATGACAAGCCCCATGCCCAGTACAAAGCCATATAGGTAGCCAGCTGCCACATTGAGAACAATATATCCCCATCCACATGGGAAAGACACGATAATCAAGCCAACTATAAACAGCATAGCTCCCACCAGGCTGTCCATGCTCTCCACCCACAGCAGGAGATCCTTGAGGTACTGCCGCACCAGGGCTACCGAGGAGAAGCACACAGCGGTCAAGATGCACGCCAACAGGGCACTCTTGAAACAACAAGTGGTGATACAACATGGGTGTCTGAACTCTCCGGTGGTGGTAAATGTCGTCACTCCGCTGTCAGTGATGACCTCAGGATCTCCATCAGACTTCCCCAGGCTGTTCCTTCTCTCGTCGAAGGCGCTGCATATCAGGATGTCAATTTTGTCACACTCCTCAGTGGCAGTCCTCTGCAGCCAGCGGTTCAGCTGGATTTGGGTTTTGCCCACTGCATGTTTGAGGAGCTTGGTGAAAAGCTGCACAGTTGTGGACCCCGACACTGCCATGTTTGGGCCTTCAGGTGTGCCTTGGTGACCAGCAGCTGGGATCAGATGATCTGCCCAACCAGGAGGCAGCTCTGTGGTGAGGACTTTGGAGACAGGTTTCCAGTCTTTACATCCAGGACAAGTCCATGTCTAGAAACGACAGTATGTCAAGCCTCAACATAAATCAGAACTTCTAAGAGCGAGGCATCAGCTGTGGCAGGTCATTGCTCTCCAACTGTGTAGCACTAGTTAATAAAAGCCTCCCCTCTCGGTTGCCATTGTATTTCCTGTGTGCCTTCCAGCGCTTATCTTGGATACACCAGCTGAATAACATGCCTGTCCAGTGGCTTAGAGCCGATCATCTGGAAGTGTCTGCCTTCAGCACACGCCATGTTCAGTGTTGTCATCGCTCAGCTCAGCTCAGGACAGTGTGGGTTCAATAAAGTAGCACTAACGCTGTCTACCTCTGGAAAAGCGGTGCAAGAACATCAACTTTTACCACTCAACTTTCATTCCCACCCCGCTAGCGTCGACCCTAGTAGCATGAACCAGTGCCAGGCTAACTTAGTCCCGTTAGCTAACTAGCGCGTCCACCGTTCCATTTCAGCCACTAAACCGCATGAGGTGGCCTTGTGCTCGGCTTCCTGCGGACAACATGAGCGCACAGTTTAGCTAAAGGCCGGGCCTCCAGTGTGGACAGTCCGTGTGCTCCTTATCTGTCAGCTGGAGGATGCTGTTTGTGCCGTCTCCCTCCGTGCACAGTGGATGCTACTGCTGCTGCTGCTATTGTCGCCGTTCAGGCTCCTCATACAGAACACTGTTTGTGTCCCAGAATGCATAATAACCTCAGACCACGTGACACACCGTTGGACACGCTCAACCAATTAGACGCTTTGGATTGTTATCGCGAGATTTCCTCGGGATTTCTTCGAGCTTGTTTATTTTGGATCCGGTATCTTTGAAAGGTGTCGCCTGTCTGCAATTTAAACAATACTTTTCATATGTTAAATGTTAATTTGTTTGATTTTAACTAAACATTGCAACACAACTTAAAATCCTAATGTTTGTGGGGATATACAGTATCCTGTGACAGAAGCCACACTTACAGAAGAACTGTTCAGATTGAAAAAGTACTAACTCCACACTGTCAGGTTCTCCAATACACACAAAGTACCTGCTGTGAGAAACTTATTTAAGTAAAGATGCAACTGGGGCTGTGATGTCTGACCACACATTTTTCTGTATGTTGGAACTGTTGTGCTGCCTCTTAGCCAGGACTCCCTTGGAAAAGAGGTTCTTAGTCTCAATGGGATTTTTTTCTTGGTTAAAAAAAAAAAAAAAAATCACTATACAATATTCCTGTCCAACATTTCCCCGAGTACCTCTGTGATCATTTTCAACTTGTTTTACTGTGGCATTTTTAAGAATTTAATTATAAAATTGTAGCCAACATGCATATATTTGGGTGCCTTTTTAAAATGTAACTTACCTTGGCTGAGTAATTGAAAAGGTTCACTTTAGAAACTGGTAGCACTACCAATACAGAAGATAATTAGACCTAATATTTTATTCTATATATTAAATGGTTACATTTCATACAATGATGCAACGCCCTCCATTTATGAGTATGAAATATTCTGTATATGGCCTGTGGCTATAATTAAGAAAGCCTTGCCACCAAAGCTGGTTGGGCACAGACCATTCAAAACCTGTGACAGTTACTCGGGTTCATCATACAACTGTACGTGCGTGAATGTACTTAATTCTTCCACTGAGTGGCCGGAAGGAGGTCTCTACGGAAGCCGAGAACGGCCATGGCTATTACATAATTTTATGGTCGTTATCTCGTGATAACGACTTAATTAATTCGTTATCACGAGATAACAAAGTTCGTTATCTCGTGATCACGAATTAATTTATTTCGTTGTTTCATATTAGCAGATGCTAACAGGTACCACTTCCTCCACATCGCTGCCTTCTACAGCTGTTGCTGACATGTGCTGTGCAGAGCAGAACACACATTCAACAAGTTACCGGTAAGTTACAGTAACTACAAGTTCTGTTAGTTTGGTTACTGCGTGTTTAAGGTTTAAGGGGTAATATGTTAGTCTGAACAGATGGGAGTTTGGCCAAGTTACCAACTAACATCTATGCGGTTGCTTCAGCTAACGTAGTGTTAGCTACTTGCTATTGCTCCAGTCATGCTCATGGACACTTCACTGTCAGAATCACAACCTAACTTCATGTTCATGTTATTGAGCTGACAGACACCAGTCGGGCTTTTCTACACCGGCTTATATAGACAAACGTTAATTTAGCAGGATGTGTTGTATAACGTTTAAATGTTCAAATGTTTTTTTTTATTTCCTTAATAGTGCTTTGTGTCCTATGTGTCGGATGCACATTATGCATAGTAGTGCAGTACAGTGTTACAATCATCAACTCAAAAGCAGATGTGACTATTAAATAAACTGGAACTATGACAAGCCGTTTATATTTACAGTTAATGAAGGGCCAGCAGTCAAAAGATGAACAACTTTTTTGCAGCTGCTAACAAGTATGGCTATATTCCTGTTGTTTTTTTTTTTTTACAGCTCACCATAGACCAGTTTCTGTCAGGCTTGAGGCAAAGGAGCATCCTGAGGAGAACCTAACACAAATGGCATACATGTGTATGTATGCACGTGTATGTATATGTATACATGCGTATGTATGTATGTGTGTACATATGCATGTATGTTGTATGGTTTTTGACTTTACAGATTATTCAAATAAATTATATCTTGTTTGATGAATAACTCGTGTGCCCCTCTCAGTCGATGCATTGTAACCTACACAACAGACTTAATGAAAGCACCCACAGGAATCACTCTACATGCAAGTTTTCATCAACACAATTGATAACTTTGTTTTCTTTTTTTAATTATTGCAAAAATACAATTTCTCATAGAGACAACAGGACATGGCAAGGCACTACATACATCAGTATTTACAAAAAAAACTCAAGGCATTAAAATAATGCAATATTCAGAATGATAAAACATGAATAAAAAACAGGCATTAAAATAATAAATACATTTCAGAATGCAATTGACAATTATACACAAGGGGAACACCTCATACCTCTCTGTCAAGTCTGCCAAATGTTTGTACATGTTGGACGTCTGTGGAACACACTTAGGAGTAGCCTAAGACTTCATGGATTAAGACTCTTCACTCACAAACTGCCAGTCATAAAATGTTGGTGGCCAGCAGCCTGGTAAGCACAGTAAACCATCTAATCTGTGAAATAATCTAGAGGTCAGAATGAAGCAACTACTGTAACTGAGTATTGGAATAAGGTAAATATGACAAGGTACACATGCCTAAAATAAGGCAGCTACACACCACATTACAGTATCTGTTGAACTTTATCCAGATACAGTGTACTATGGCAGTGCAATGTATAAGAACAATATTTGACAAACTGTCTTCAAAGACATCTGCACCATAAGAATGTAAATCTTTTCTGTGTAAATGAACATTAAGGAGTGAATCTGCATCTCAACAAAAACACGGTGTTTGAGCTTCCCCAAAGTTATCTGAAATGCAGACATTCCACCGCAGTACCTCATACCTGTTGGTCGTCCCCTACATTATGTAGGGGATGACCAACTGACATGTGAGTGCCATTCACCGTCCATCACTGATGATAGTGCCTGAAAGGTTAGGATTCTGTGCTCAGCCTTGGAAGGTTCCTATCCACTGAGGAGTGTGTCACATCTACTCCCAGTTGACTGCCTAACATGTGAGAAGAATCAATATGTTACTGACATTAACAGGAAAAGAAGAGAATCTTTCAAAATGTGAAACACTAACTGCAGGTAACCTGCTCAAAGTGGCAGAGGGCCATAAAGATGAAAGGCTTCTCATTCATTTATGTGGGAGATCTTGTAGCTTCAGAGGCCATGTATCATATATATACACACACACACACACACACACACACACACACACATATATATATATATATATACACACACACACACACACATATATATACAGTACAGGCCAAAAGTTTGGACACACCTCATTCTTCGCATTTTCTTTATTTTCATGACTATTTTCATTGTAGATTCTCACTGAAGGCATCAAAACTATGAATGAACACATGTGGAATTATGTACTTAACAAAAAAGTGTGAAATAACTGAAAACATCTCTTATATTCTAGTTTCTTCAAAGTATCCACCCTTAGCTCTGATGACTGTTCTGCACACTCTTGGCATTCTCTTGATGAGCTTCCAGAGGTAGTCACCTGAAATGGTTTCCACTTCATAGCTGTGCCTTGTCAGGGTTACTTAGTGGAATTTCTTGCCTTATTGATGGGGTTGGGACCATCAGTTGTGTTGTGCAGAAGTCAGGTTGATGCACAGCTGACAGCCCTATTGGACAACTGTTAGAATGCATATTATGGCGAGAACCAATCAGCTAAGTAAAGACAAACGAGTGGCCATCATTACTTTAAGAAATGAAGGTCAGTCAGTCTAGAAAATTTCAAAAACTTTGAATGTGTCCCCAAGTGCAGTCGCAAAAACCATCAAGCGCTCCAACGAAACTGGCTCACATGAGGACCGCCCCAGGAAAGGAAGACCAAGAGTCACCTCTGATGCTGAAGATAAGTTCATCTGAGTCACCAGCCTCAGAAATCGCAAATTAACAGCAGCTCAGATTAGAGACCAGATGAATACCACACAGAGCTCTAGCAGCAGACACATCTCTACAACAGTTGTTGTAGAGGAGACTGCGTGAATCAGGCCTTCATGGTCAAACAGCTGCTAGGAAACCACTGCTCAGGAGAGGCAACAAACACAAGAGATTTATTTGGGCCAAGAAACCCAAGGAATGGACATTAGACCAGTGGAAATCTGTGCTTTGGTCTGATGAGTCCAAATTTCAGATCTTTGGATCCGAACGCCGTGTCTTTGTGCGACACAGAAAAGGTGAACGGATGGATGCTACATGCCTGGTTCCCACCGTGAAGCATGGAGGGGGAGGTGTGATGGTGTGGGGGTGCTTTGCTGGTGACGCTGTTGGGGATTTATTCAAGATTGAAGGCAACCTGAATCAGCATGGCTACCACAGCATCCTGAAGTGACATGCCATTCCATCCGGTCTGCGTTTAGTTGGACCATCATTTATGTTTCAACAGGACAATGACCCCAAACACACCTCCAGGCTGTGTGAGGGATATCTGACCAAGAAGGAGAGTGATGGAGTGCTGCGCCAGATGACCTGGCCTCCACAGTCACCGGACCTGAACCCAATCGAGATGCTTTGGGGTGAGCTGGACCGCAGAGTGAAGGCAAAAGGGCCAACAAGTGCTAAGCATCTGTGGGAACTTCTTCAAGACTGTTAGGAAACCATTTCAGGTGACTACCTCTGGAAGCTCATCAAGAGAATGGCAAGAGTGTGCAAAACAGTCATCAGAGCTAAGGGTGGATACTTTGAAGAAACTAGAATATAAGAGATGTTTTCAGTTATTTCACACTTTTTTGTTAAGTACATAATTCCACATGTGTTCATTCATAGTTTTGATGCCTTCAGTGAGAATCTACAATGAAAATAGTCATGAAAATAAAGAAAATGCAAAGAATGAGAAGGTGTGTCCAAACTTTTGGCCTGTACTGTATATATACACACACACACACACACACACACACATATATATATATATATATATATATATATATATATATATATATATATATATATATATATACATATATATATATGTGTGTGTGTGTGTGTATATGTATATGTATATATATATATATATATATATATATATATATATATATATATATATACACACACACACACACACACACACACACACACACACACATACATACATATCAGCTAAAATTTGCTTAGAGGTCTTATTTATGTCTTTGTGCATAACAAATCAATATAAGTGAATCCCCAAAGGAACTTTGTGTTGGTAAATGCAAGTTATGCAAATTTACAGGATTTCAGTTGTGTTGCAACATGTTCATGGTCATATGAACTATGTTTTCAGGTCAAAAATGTCTAGTTTCATCACAATTAATGCTATATTTTCATGTCACAAATGGCCAAGTTATATTTTAACTGAATTTACCTGAAAAATAAGTATTCTATTATTTTAGATTCCCCAATTTTTCTTACAAGATTATATACTACATATCACATGTTTTATTTTTACAGGTTGCAATATGGAGTATGGTGCTGATCCATCCTGCTTATGTTACGCCAATACATACATTAAGAATGTCACACGTCACTTTTTAAATCAACAGTTGTCTAATAATAAGCATTTTTATTAAGAAATAACAATTCTATATTGTTATTTACTCTTTAGTATGATGATAAACTATACAATAAATAATTATGCTAGTTTTTGCACAGGGATCATTTCTGGAAACGGTGACATGGCTGCCGAGCATCAGTATGATGGGATCCATGACAACCATGTCACATCCGTCCACTGCCACATTTTGTGTTTTTGTGTCAGCTGGGATTGTTTTAGATCCATAATACTAACATTTATGAATAAGAGGATAATTAGCAATAGTAAGTATATAAGTTTATTATTAATAAAGTACTGGTACTGACCAGATCATCACGGGTAATGTCACGTCCATCCACCAGCAAAAATTTTCACATACACGTGCTATTCAAAATCTAATATTTCTGAAAATAGAGCTTCCACTGTCAAATAACATCAGTAGTCTGTGCACAAATGGATTAGCATTATTTCAACACAGTTCAATGCATTTCTTACAACTTTTTTTTTTTTTTTTTTTTTACAAAAATGGCCACTCATTTGACCCCCTAAGTAAATTTTAGCCGATATAGATAGATAGATAGATAGATAGATAGATAGATAGATAGATAGATAGATAGATAGACACTTAGTTTGTGTACTTTACCTTGTCCTCTGCCATTTGTGTTAGGTTCTCCTCAGGATGCCCCTTTCCCTCAAGCCTGACAGAAACTGGTCCATGATGATCTGTAAAATAAAAAAAAAAAAGCAAACAAAAAAACCCAAAACAAGTTAATGTAGTCATACTTGTGACCAGCTGCAAAAAGTTGTTCACCTTTTGACTGCTGGCCCTTCATTAACTGTAAATACAAAAGGCTTGTCATAATTCCAGTTTATTTAACAGCCACATCTGCTTTTGAGTTGACAATTGTAACGCACTGTACTGCACCACTAAGCATAGCGTACATATGACACGTACGACACAAAGCACTATTAGGGGGAATAAATAAACATTTGATTCAACGTTACACAACACATCCCGCTACATTTAAGATAGCCGACATAAGCCAGTGTGTCAATGCCCTGAGACAAGGGAATAATAATGAATAGATGCAAGGACACGGCTTTCTTCTTCCCACATTTCTTTATGACTGAAATTATGTTACAGTTACATTGTACAACATGGACATGAATATAAGTTTAACAAATAAATGACCATGCATGACACCAAACAATCAGGTCCAGCACATACGACCATACAACTCCTATTCAACACATTAGCACTAGGATGCTAACTTTGCTAGCAAAGCTAATTCAATGTAATAAACATACTGGTAGGATGCTAACAAGCCAACAAGCTGTTTCTGTAATAAAGTGTATAGACCAAACAACACTTTGCAATTCTTAAGAACTAGCTTGCAATTGCCTAAACTTCTAAATATTTTACTTGAGGCTGTTTTCTATCATTTCTATAACGTTACCATACCTGAAACAGGAGAATAATAATGAATAGATGCAAGGACTCGTCTTTCTTCTTCCCACATTTTTTTATGACTGAGAAGAGACGTGACTCTTGGCCTAAACATTAGCATAGAGCTCTCCCTGCTGGTGTCGTCTTGTAACACATAAACACATTTGGTCATAAGGGTAGAAAAGCCCGACTGGTGTCTGTCAGCTCAATAACATGAACATGAAGTTAGGTTGTGATTCTGACAGTGAAGTGTCCATGAGCATGACTGGAGCAATAGCAAGTAGCTAACACTACGTTAGCTGAAGCAACCGGATAGATGTTAGTTGGTAACTTGGCCAAACTCCTATCTGTTCAGACTAACATATTACCCCTTAAACCTTAAACACGCAGTAACCAAACTAACAGAACTTGTAGTTACTGTAACTTACCGGTAACTTGTTGAATGTGTGTTCTGCTCTGCACAGCACATGTCAGCAACAGCTGTAGAAGGCAGCGATGTGGAGGAGGTGGTACCTGTTAGCATCTGCTAATATGAAACAACGAAATAAATTAATTCGTGATCACGAGATAACGAACTTTGTTATCTCGAGATAACGAGTTAATTAAGTCGTTATCACGAGATAACGACCATAAAATTATGTATTAGCCGTGGCCGTTCTCGGCTTCCGTACTCTCCCCTCTTGACATCCTTTCCCTAAATTCATAATTAGTGAAGCAGACAATAAGTGCAGTGAAGCATCAAAAGTGTCTAGCTGTGAATTCAGAGAGCCTTCAGGTGACAGTCCTCTAAAAGCGTCATGCTGCCCCTCAATGGTTTTTGTGTTTGGTGAAGTTAAAAATGACAGTAAAAGGTTTACACTGTAAAGGAGAAGTGTGTTTACTGCATGCTGTTATTTGTGTGCTGCCAATGGGCTCCACTAGATGGAACTGTTACACAGTTTAAAAACCAACCCAAAGCCTTTTGTTTTGGTTTTTTTAATCTGGGTATGGACTGTTCTACTGCAAGTCTACAGAAATCAATTCATGGATTGTAATAATGTTTGATGTCTGAAATGAGTTGAAAAATGGAAGAGACAATGTGATAAATACCAATTTCAGGTTCAGATTCTCCACTAGAAGCACTCGGAGAGCGCAGACCTCCTCCAAGGCTGATCAGTGCCCCCCCCCCCCGTGGGCCCCCCCACGCCAAGGAGGTTATGTTTTTGCCAGGGTTTGTTTGTCTGTCTGTCTGTTTGTCTGTCCGTTAGTGTGCAACATAACTCAAAAAGTTATGGACAGATTTTGATGAAATTTTCAGGGTTTGTTGGAAATGGGCCCCCCCGTGGGCCCCCCCACCCCCGATCACCACCAAAATTTAATCATTTCTTCCTTATCCCATTTTCAACAAACCCTGAAAATTTCATCCAAATCTGTCCATAACTTTTTGAGTTATGTTGCACACTAACGGACAGACAGACAGACAAACAAACCCTGGCAAAAACATAACCTCCTTGGCGGAGGTAACTAAACCACATACACAAAGCAGTGATGTAACATTCTTCCAGCCTTCATCAAAATGTTCCATTATGCTGCTGTATATGTGTAAGGTTTAGCTCGTTTAACTGTAACTGTATTGTATTTAAGTGACTTCCTCTGGTTCAGAGCTGTGAAAAACCTCACACTACAGTGATGTAAAAGTCACATGATTCTGCCATAGAGGGAGTCGCATTTAGGTTCTGTTCAAATGAGGTCAACGTTAAACATGCACAGCAGGAAAATGTAATATACTCATGAATGCAGAAAAAAGTGAATTAAAAACAGCACATGTAATCGTAAAACACTGAGGGGGACCATTTTATTGCACTGTGACCACTTGATAACACCCATTAAGTAAGGTTTGGACACAACTTTTCTATTTGTATTTTGTGTGTATTTGTATTTTTACTAAAGGAATGATTTGAAGACTTCTTCTGCATGTGGCTTAGTACTCACTGTAATATGATTTCAAAGAATAATCTGAATGGTCAAGTGAAATAAAATAAAATAAAATAAAACAAAATAAAATAAAAGCCTTCTCCACTCGACCCAGTCTGACCATTGTTTTTTGTTTTGTTTTTTTTTTCAACTTTATTGAAAATATTCAGGTATACAAAACATTTACATTTTGAACAAAAAACATCAAGATGTCAAAAAGAGAAAGCATTTGAGCAAATAAATTTAAGAAAAAAAGGGCATAGATTTAACCCTTTCATGCATAGCGGTCACTGCAGTGGACAGTTCTTCTCCAGCTGTTCTCTTGTATATTCATGGATTTTATTGTTTTAGTTGCATATCAACCAACACAGTGGACACTTATGCACCATCTCATAATACACTGCAATTCATACTGTTACTGTAAGTTTGCAGTTCTTGATAAACCTGATCTGTAGCAACAGATTTGAGTGTAAATCAACTGCTAATTGTTATTGGACTGTAATTAACATTGTTTTTTTTTAAACAAGAAGTAGTTGTGTTTTGTTGTTTTTTGCATATTATTTGAGTGCGTAATACTACTATTATAGTATGTTAAAAATGTCAGAGAACATCAGATTAGCAACATTATAAAAACATTTATTTCATAGTTTTCACACAGTATGACCACTAAGTGGACATTTTTGTAACTCCGTGAAAAATAGGTTCATAAAAATAAAAAATAAATAAATAAATAAAACATCAATCACATTTTTTTTTCCATGCCTAAAGAGGAACAAAAACACTCAGGAAAAAAATCTTGATTAAGGTTCTCATAATTCATGCATGAAAGGGTTAAAGACACAAGACAGAATAGACAAATAATAGTATAAAAAAAACCCAACAACAATGTATCTAACAAAAATAAATAATTACATACATCAGAGAGTTCAGTCTATTTAAAGACTTCTTTAGAAATTATCAAGGCGTTAGTGCTTTTTTTTTGTTAAAGATAAATTCTAAAGATTTGATATATTTTTCAAATTCTATCAGGAAGATTTTAAAATTTGGGTGTGGTTTGGTATATTTATTTTTGTGAATATGAAATTTTCCAAATAAAATGATCAAATTTACAGCAAATTCTAAATTACAAATTTCATGTTCAAAATACGTAATTACATTTTGGGATGTTATAGTTATTTTTTCATCACTTTTAGATATGATATAGTTTTCAATTTTAAACCAGAAGTTGAAGAGTGTTCACATAAAACGAATAAGTGTAGAGTAGTTTCAGGACAAGAATGACAAAAGTTACACATTTCTTCCAAGTCAGAAAATCGAGACAAAAAAGTGTTAGAGGGATAAACGTTATGTCAAATCTGTAGATGTATAATTCTAATTTTGTTTGTAATACAGTATTTATGTGGTAATGTCTGTGCTTTTGACCACTAATTTTAGAGGAAGTTGAGTTCCATAATGTTTTACCTCTGGGGGAAATTTTCCTCTTTTCATGCAGTGCAGTGTGTATATGCTTGTTATTACAGCTCGAGCTAAAAATATTAATGCCATTGATCTAGTCTGACCATGTTTTTTTTTTTTTTTTTCCTCAATTTTATTGAAAATATTTGGGTACACAAGACATAAATTTTGAACAAACAAACAACAAGATGTCAAAAAGGAAAAAGCATTTGAACAAATAAGTTTAAGAAAATAAGGCATAGATTTATGGACACAAAGCAGAATAGACAAATAATAGTATAAAAATAAATAAATGAAAATAACAAATCTAACAAAAATAAATAATTAAATGCAACAGAGAGTTCAGTCTATTTTAAAGAATTGTTTACGAATTGCCAGGGGGCTAGAGCTTTTTTTGTTAAAGATAAATTCTAAAAACTTAACATATTTTTCAAATTCCATTAGGATTTTAAAATTTGGGTGTGTTTTGGTATATTTATTTTTATGTATATGAAATTTAGTCTGACCGTCATTTTGTTTGTTTGTTTTGTTTGTTTTTTGTTTTTTTAATTTTCTGATGTTTTATTCCAGGTTTCATTCAACACATGTCAGATTTTTTTTTTCCTCCAACATATTTATTTATTTTAGTGTCATACAACGTACAATAAGAACATGAAAATTACGATGCAATATTAATATAATAACATGACATGAACAGAACAGAAGAAAGTCAGGGGACAGAACATGCAAACAAACACAATATATCAAATTACACCAAGTTCAAAACAGCAGTGGCAGCAACAGGTTTTAAAAGTGGGGGGGCAACTGGAGGGCAAACAAAATGTTTGGGGGCAGACAAAAAATTAAAGTGGGGGGGCAACTGGAGGGCAAACAAAATGTTTGGGGGCAGACAAAAAATTAAAGTGGGGGGGCAACTGGAGGGCAAACAAAATGTTTGGGGGCAGACAAAAAATTTTGTGCATAGTGTGAAATTATCAGTTTGCCCCTCAGCAGCTGACATTCATATATCTGCATGTACATATATATATTATGGCATAGGTAGATGTTCTGCAGGAAGCTAGCTCAGTGTCAGGTATGAGCACAAGTTATAATTTACATGTGCCATACAGAAAGAAGACACCTGAAATGATCGCAGCAGGATAGTCATTGCTCTGCCAATGGCTCTCACTCAGGGTGCAACTTTACAAATTACAAAAATACAGAAAAAATAAACAAAAAGTCCAATAAGCATTGCCATACACATATTAAGTCAAAACTAGTACTAACACAATAACCCCGCAGAATTTTTGAGCATAAAAATAACACATTTACAACATAGTACCCACTACCCATAATGCACTGTGGCAAACATGCCACAGTATATATATTTATGTATAGCCTATCCGTTACACTTTATATAGAGGGCAATTTTAGGTAAAATCAGGTAATACTTAATGTATTGAAGGTATTTGTTAAAAACTACAGCATGAACAGCTCAGACTTTCTGTTTTGATTATTTAATCGGTACAATCGACTTTCACATATTTCTCTAAACATCACAAAAACATGCAGCAAACAAACAGCAATGCCAATGTATGCAAGTGAATAAATGTTGAAAACAAAATAAAACTAATAGCCTAACCAGCTAATCCAACCAAACGTATGTATCCAGTGGCTTCCACTGCATGCACATGTACAGAGTCACTGACAGGTGCACTGACTGGGATTAGAAGTGGATCAAAATGTGGGATGGACGCTTTCATTGACGGATTTTTCATATTTCTTTGTTGCCCGAATTTTCCCAAAGATTTGCCTAAATCTGGGTGGGGGGGCAACTGGGGGGGCAAAGGTTGTGACTGGGAGGGCATTTGCCCCCCCATGCCCCCCCCCCCGGTGCCGCCACTGCAACACAGTGCCATAAATCAGTGGTTTTGATAGCGTTTCTATTTTTAGAGTACTGAATATTTGAAATACTGTGGGTAAGCTCAGTTTAAAACATTCAAGGTTGGAGGTTTTAGTCTGACTGTCGTGGTGAAGTCAACTATCGGCCGCAAACGTTAACAGGAAAATAAGTGTTCTACTTTCAAAATAAAACCAAAGTAGTATCATGTGGAGTATCAACCTAGGTGTCTACAGTCAATTATCTATTGAAAATCCATCAATGCCACACTTAAAGGACGACTCCATAACGCGTACATGAGCTTTGCGGCCGTCATTTTACAGCAGCACTGATGCTGTGAGCCTTATTCTGAAAGGGTCGTGTTCCGGAAGTGGTGTGTGCTGTGTGCATTTGACGGCTGTGGGTCAGTGGGATGCGCACAGGTCCAGACAGCTGACGGGGTTTCCAGCCTGACACCTGCGGCAGGATCTGACAGTAATGGATTACCGTCCAGAGGTGCAGCCTGTGGTGGAGGAGCCCAGCCCTCAGATGGAGCTGAAGAAGGGGATGTCCATTTTTATTGACGTGAGTCCCACATTTGTGATCTAATTAATCTAATTAGAGCGCATGCACTTCTTCTGTGACGTGTCGCCTTCAAAGTGTCATTTTATGTGACTTGCCAGTGTCATTCATCATGAAAAAAGACACGGAAACCATGTTTTAACCCTTTCCTGCAGGAATTATGAGAACCTTAATCACGATTTTGCCCCGTTTTTTTTTTTTTTTTTTTTCCCCCCCCCCCCCCCCCCTTCGGAGGACAACTTCCTTTTTAACCCTACAGGGGTTATTTTCTTTTGTTCAGAACAAAAGAAAATAACCCCTGTATCATTAAAGTAAGAAGACAAAATGACACTTCTTCAGCTGTTTCTTTTTAATCCCAGCTTGTGTTTCAGTAACACTCCAACTTTCTGTTGTCATGTTCATCCTTTCCTTCCTTCTGCACACACACACACACACACACACACACACACACACACACACACACACACACACACACACACACAGATGACAGTACAGGGACAGGACCAGACCAGACCAGGGTTCCTCTTTAGGCAGGAAAAAAACAATGCAACTGACATGTTTGGTTTTTTTATGAACTTATTTTTCATGGAGTTGTAAAAATGCCCACTCAGATGAATACCGTGCATTTAATATTTGAAGCCAAGAAACGTGTATTTACTGATACTGTGTAAAAACTATGAAATACAAATGTTTTTAGTGCTGCTAATCTGATGTTTGCTCATATTTAAACATACTCTAATTTTAGTTATTACTCACTTCATGTAGATAATATACAAAAAACAAACAAAAAAAACAAACATGTTAAGAAAAATGATAATTACAATCTAATAACAATCAGCAATTGGTTTCCACTCACACATGTTAGTGCAGATCAGGTTTATCAAAAACAGCAAAGTTACAGTAATGGTCTGAATGCCAGTGTATTATTATGGGATGGTGCATTAGTGTCCACTGTGTTGGCTGATATGGAACTGAAACAACAAAATCCATGAATATACAAGAAAACAGCTGGAGAATAGCTGTCCACTGGAGTGACCACTGGAGTGACCACTGGAGTGACCACTGTGCATGAAAGGGTTAAATCTAATGAACTCATTTCTCTGCGTGAGTCCATGTTGGATGTGGTGAGGCTTACAGTGCACAGGGCTTGTGTGGTGGAGGCGGTTTGTCTTTCTAGTACAATGAATCCATTTAACAAGCCTGACAAGGTTCAAGGTTTGAGTTGCATTTTACTGACATTAAGGGCAAACATTCATGTTCTTGGTTATGGACTGAAAATATAGCAGTTTAGGGCCAAACTCTCTCAGGAATCTGAATCTGAAATCATTTATCAGCTCACATGTGCTCACAGCTCTTCTTTGTGTCTGTGTTCATATTAAATCAGTCTCAGTGAATCCAAAGGAACTTTGTGTTGGTAAATGACAGTTGTTCAAATGGACAGGATTTCAGTTCTGTTCAACATGTTGATGCTCATATGAACTATGTTTTCAGCTCAAAAATGAACCATTTCAGCACAATTAATGCTATATTTTCATGTCACAAATGGACAAGTTCTATTTGAACTGAACTGAGCTGAAAAACAAATCTTCTCTTCTTTTGGATTCCCCAGTTTTTCTTCCCAGATTCTCTCCTCCATATCACATGTTTTATTTGTACAGGTTCAATCTGGAGTATGGTGCTGATCCATCCTGCTTCTGTTCCACCAATACATACATGAAGAATGGCACACAGCACTGTTTACATCAACACTTTTACAATAAGAAGCATTTTTAGACACAAAGAACAATTCTATATTGTTCTTTCCTCTTTAGTCTGATGCTAAACTATCCAATAAATAATAGTGCTCCTAGTTTTTGCACAGGGATCATTAGTGTAAACGCTGACATGGCTGCAGAGCATCAGTATGATGGGATCCACAACAACCATGTCACATCCGTCCACTGACACATTTAGTGTTTTTGTGTCAGCTGGGATTGTTTTAGATCCACAATAGCAACATTTATGAAGAAGAGCACAATTAGCAATAGGAAGTCTAGAAGTTTATTCCTAATAAAGTACTGGGACTGACCAGAGCATCATGGGTAATGTCACGTCCGTCCACCAGCAAAAGTTTTCACATACACGTGCTATTCCAAATCCAATATTTATGAAAATAGAGCTTCCACTGTCAGAGAATATCAGTAGTCTGTGCACAAATGGATTAGCATTATTTACACACAGCTCTATGACTTTAGGACAACTGTTTTTTTTTTTTTTTTTTTTTACAAAAATGGCCACTCATTTGACCCCCTAAGGAAATTTTAGTCGCTATGCAAACTCTTTTGTGGTTTTCAAATCACTGAGCCTTTATTGACACGAGGTTGAAACAAAAACACATGAATTGTGGCCTCTGCACTACTGGATTTAACCATTTAATTTGTGTCATAAATCCAACCTAACATGCTTTCTTCTGTTCATGTGTGAGCTTTGAATCCTCTCAGGAGTCCTTCCTTCCTTCCTTCCTTCCTTCCTTCCTCCACCCCTGGATGGCTTTGGTCTGGGCATCTGAGCCTTATTCAGTCAGTCTGAAATTTAAAAAAATAAATCCATGAGGCATTCCTCCATAACATGTGTAAGAGCTGTTTTATTAGTTGAACTCTAAACTGATCTACAGAAGCCTTCCTAAAGGGATTCTGCCTGCTTCCATTGGCTTCATCATTGACAGAACAAGTCCAAATCTGACAAACTGGTGGCAGTTTCAAATACAAATATGCTCCTGTCAGTCGTCCATCCTCCTCAGTCTGGCTCTGCTCCAGGTTTCTGCTGTTAAAGGTACTTTTTCCTTCCATTGTCACCAGTCACTAGTGTCTGCTCCTGGAGGATTCTGTTGGTTTCTGTAAATTGGCTTCAGTCTGGTTTGGACCAACTCTATATGTAAAGTGTTATGAGAGAACTTTTGTTATGATTTGGCGCAATATAAATAAAATTTGATTGATTGATTTGATTGGTTTTCCCCTGTAAGTCACTTTGGAAAAAAGCGTCTGCCAAATGCATGAATGTAAATGTAAAATGTAATATTTGGTTGTTAAAAAAAAACTTGATCTGACTTTAGGAAAGTAAATGGACCTAAATAATCTAAACTAATTGGAGGTGGGCATAATTGATTACATTTTGGAGGTTAGATATTGAAAACTGAGTGAATGCAAGTTTTTTTTTTATAATGGTATGTATTTTTTCACAAACTAAAACCTGATGGGGGCAGGGTTAGTAAAAGTAATGATTTGACTGATCTAATATTAGAATAGACTTAACTGTTGGGTAAGGCTTTATTGACAACAGAAAAAGAAAGAGAATGGTGTATAATACATACAGATTTATGATCAGATCAACTCTACATACAGAATTATTAGTCCAGTTCTTACCTAGAAGCCAAAAAATCCAAACTGAATAGTCCCAGGACGTCTTCTGAGGAACTGTCTGATCTGACGTCACTGACTTTGAACTGAAATCACTGAAACTGATCCTCATTCAAAAGGCCAGACCATCAGCTCTGCTTCTAACGTTAAAAGTAAGTTCAATGAACATTTACAAGCAGCAGCAGGATTAATATGGGTTTTCAAATGATTAGTCACTGAAAAAGGGTCATTTTTGCCCATTTTTCAGCAAACATCATGTAAAAAGTCACACAAGGACAAGTCATACACATTTTTGGATGTTATATTCAGAAACTACACAATTTTTCCAATAAATTCAACACAAGACACTGCATGAAAGGTATACATTTATTCCACAATATTTTTTTTTCACAATAATGTCACAATAGTGATACTCCAAGTTTCAACCTTGTTTCAACCTGACCTAAGGAAGCGAAGGGTTTCAGTGGGTGTTTAAAACTGTACATACTGATAAAAGGCCATAAAAACCAGCCGGATAAAAGAGGCTACATGTTCTCACCTCAAATCATTTTAAAACATAAAAACATGCTGAGAAATCCTTCTCTAAAGTTCCTAAAGATACCTAAAATAACACTTAAAATGTCACTTCTCCATATTTACCAACATGACATGAGATTATGATTAGATGCATGTATCTTGCACAGATGATGAGGGTTTACATTTTAATGCACTTTCCTGTTACACATTAGTGTGAATAATGATGCACCCTCCTGTAACAGTAAATTAGTCTTTTATGTGTTCAGAGGAATACAGAATGGATTGATTTCATTCTAAAACCAGTCATATCAGCCGTTGTCAAACTTCTTCTTGATATTATTACTGTTTGATAATAATATTTTAGATGTAAATAACATATAATGGTACTGATGATTCATTTTATATGAGCTATTTACCATTTAGGTAACATTTTTAGAGCATTGAGAGGTATCATTGAGTAGAGTGAAAATAAATATAATGTCGCATTCAGATAACCTTTAATATTATTACATATGTTCAGGGCCGGACTGAGACTCATTTTCAGCCCTGGAGTTTCATACCTCACGTTAAAATCATGGAATTCTAACCTTACATGTTAGGTCTACACACTGTTCTGCAAAGCCTTGTAATTCAGTGCATTTTCTAAAATATTTCCAATTCAGCGCAAGTAAAGGTTGCTTCACAATGTGGATTTATTTCAACAGTGAGTGCACATCCACATCTCCAACATTATTCTTCCTCACAACACAACAATAACAGAATATATTTTTTGTTCTTATAAGTGTTAACATTTTTCAAACCTTTAAAATATTTGAAATGAAATAAAAGAATATGAAAAAATATTAAATAAAAAAAGAATTTAAAAAAAATAAAGCTTGCTGCACTTTCTAATAACTATCATTTTTGTATCCTCTGCAACAAAAGATTTCCATCACAACTTACTTGTGGTTTGTTCCATCTTTGCCAGTGAAAACTTTTGGTACAGTGAGTGATATGAGGGGTTTGACGAGGATGATCAGAAAAAACTGTGTGTATATCCTGTGACTGAGGGTGAGCAGAGGAACCCCAGAGGATCCCCAGAGGAACCCCAGAGGAACCCCAGAGGAACCCCAGCTCCCACAGACTCCTGTTCATGTGTGTCATTAGTGGTTCAGGTTGTGCTGCTGAGCTGCTCCTCTGTCATCAGTAGACTCTGCTCTCCCTTTCACACTTCCTCCAGTTTCTCTAGACTCTCCTGCACCTGGATCACAATAAAAAATAATATCTACAGACATTTGGACTTACTGAACCAGTTCAGATGTTTACATTGGCTAAATATGCAGGTTTATTTAATATGACTTTATGCTATTGCCTTTCAGTTGTAGGCTTTGTGTATTTACTGTCTCACTGTTAATGATAAAAACTAAAACAGGTCAGGACTATGGTTTGGGTCTAGACAGTGGTTTTAGTGGAACTACTGCTTGTTCACAGTCTGTTCCAACAGCTCACCTTCTCCTTCCATCCTGACAGGAACAATCCCCTCATCACTACTGGCTCCTGGCTCTGCTTCTGACACTAAAGCACAGTTTAAATGCTCTGAATTCTCAGCACAAACCTTCTGTTTCCAAAGCCTTGGTGTCAGTTTCATTCATGTAGTGCTGAATCATCTCAGATACCTTTCATACTGAACAGGCCTACACCATACTCTTCACTGGAGCCTATTTCTTCTAATCCTCTTCCCTCTCTGAGCAGTCCTACCTGCCCACTCTGGACTTGTGGGCTCATGGCTGCTGTCTGCTGCTGGATCTGCTTTCTGACTCTGAGGAGCTACAAGACAAAGTTTACCACTTCTGTGGCCTCGCATCAGACTATTATTTAAATGACATAACGTTCTGTTCCACGCCACAATGCCACACAATTCACTGACTCCATAATTAACTGACTTTAAAGGTGCTTTACCCGGTTCATCGTCCTCATTAGTTGTTTCCAACCGGAGGTGGTTTTTGTGAAAAAGTTGCAGATTTTGGCACATTTGGCTGCGTTTGCTTCCAGAGCTTTCCTCTTTTTTCATTCTTGCTTCTCCACACCACCCTTGCTCTTTCTATTCTCCATGTTTCAAACAGTAAACACAGCTGAGCACCCACAGCCTACAGAGCACAGATGGTCTGTGCTCCACAGATACAGGACAGAGCTACTAACCTTATGCAAGGACAGATTACGTCAAGGTGCGTCTACTTGCTAGTAGTAATAGTAGTATATATATATATATATATATATATATATATATATATATATATATATATATTTTTTTTTTTTTTTATTTTATTTTATTTTTTTTTAAAGTGAACTCCGGCCCTCGCAGCCTAAATATTATACCAGCCCACTGGGAATTGTCCTGGTCCTCCTGATTAGCCAGTCAGGCCTGCATGTGTTTACATTTCTAGCAAAATCCCTTTAATGTCCCTGTAGAGAAGTTCAATGTCTACCCAGTATTATCATTAGCAGTCAGCACCAGAACATACATCAGGGCTCATGGACCAACTTCAGATTTTCACATCTCAGAAGGGAGGACCCATTTAAAACAGAGATCAGAGGAAAAAGATGCCTTTATTTTTTGTATATATACACTACTGGTCAAAAGTTTTAGAACACCCCAGTTTTTTTTAGAATTTCATATAAAATGATGCAGTTGAATGTCTTCAGTGTACTCTGAAATTAAAGCATAGAACAAATAAACAATTGAAGTTAAAAAAGAAGTCATGGAATCAATTTGTAAACCTAAAGGTATTCTAAACTTTGGACGAATCACAGTGTCCGCATTCTGTCTGCAATGGAACTCAGATCTTCTTCAGGCAGTTCTTCCAACTCTGTTGCAGTAGTTCCATACATGTGGGTCACTTGTAGTTCCATACATGTGGGTCACTTGTAGTTCCATACATGTGGGTCACTTGTCGGTGTCTTTGCTTTCACTCTTCTGTCCAGTTCATCCAAACCAGCTCCATGGGGTTTCAGTCTGGACACTGTGCTGGTCACTCGGACCATCTTGTCCTTTTTTCTTCAGGTCGTTCTGCCAGAGCTTGGACTTGTGTTTGGGTCATTCTCTGCTGTAGGATGAACCCCTGACCAGCAGAGGGCAGTGCATGGCATATCTGCAGAATGAAACTGTGGGAGCCGTTTGGGTTCAGGGTTTGGGTTCAGGGTTTGGGTTCAGGGTTTGGGTACAGGGTTTGGGTTCAGGGTTCAGGGTTCCTTTCACTGTGGACAAGTCACCGACCCTGGATCCAGCAGAACAGCCCCAGACCATCACACTTCCTCCTCCATGTTTGACAGTTGATGTCACACACTGAGGAACCATCCTGTCACCTACTGGACATAAGGCGTACACCAGTCCTGCAGGATGAACCCAAGAGTTCACATTTGGATTCATCAGTCCATCAGCCCTTCTTCCAGTCTTCACTAGTCTTCTTCCAGTCTTCAGTAGTCCACTGGTGCTGTTTCATGGTCCAGTCAAGCCTCTTTTTCTTATTCTGAAGTCTCAGCAGTGGCTTTAGCTGCAACTGGACCCATCAGACCTGCAACTGGAAGTCTGTTCAGTGTAAACTCATCTGTTCACTCTGTTCAGTGTAAACTCATCTGTTCACTCTGTTCAGTGTAAACTCATCTGTTCACTCTGTTCAGTGTAAACTCTTCCTCTCTTCCTCCTCCTCTCTCCTCTCTCTTCTTTCAGCTGTTGTCCTGTCAGTCTCCTCTCCTCCTCCTCTATGACCTCCTCTCTTCCTCCTCCTCTCTCTTCTCTCTTCTTTCAGCTGTTGTCCTGTCAGTCTCCTCTCCTCCTCCTCTATGACCTCCTCTCTTCCTCCTCCTCTCTCTTCTCTCTTCTTTCAGCTGTTGTCCTGTCAGTCTCCTCTCCTCCTCCTCTATGACCTCCTCTCTTCCTCCTCCTCTCTCCTCTCTCTTCTTTCAGCTGTTGTCCTGTCAGTCTCCTCTCCTCCTCCTCTATGACCTCCTCTCTTCCTCCTCCTCTCTCTTCTCTCTTCTTTCAGCTGTTGTCCTGTCAGTCTCCTCTCCTCCTCCTCTATGACCTCCTCTCTTCCTCCTCCTCTCTCTTCTTTCAGCTGTTGTCCTGTCAGTCTCCTCTCCTCCTCCTCTATGACCTCCTCTCTTCCTCCTCCTCCTCTCCTCTTCTTTCAGCTGTTGTCCTGTCAGTCTCCTCTCCTCCTCCTCTATGACCTCCTCTCTTCCTCCTCCTCTCTCTTCTCTCTTCTTTCAGCTGTTGTCCTGTCAGTCTCCTCTCCTCCTCCTCTATGACCTCCTCTCTTCCTCCTCCTCCTCTCTCTTCTCTTCTTTCAGCTGTTGTCCTGTCATCTCCTCTCCTCCTCCTCTATGACCTCCTCTCTTCCTTCCTCCTCTCTCTTCTCTCTTCTTTCAGCTGTTGTCCTGTCAGTCTCCTCTCCTCCTCCTCTATGACCTCCTCTCTTCCTCTCCTCCTCTCTCTTCTCTCTTCTTTCAGCTGTTGTCCTGTCAGTCTCCTCTCCTCCTCCTCTATGACCTCCTCTCTTCCTCCTCCTCTCTCTTCTCTCTTCTTTCAGCTGTTGTCCTGTCAGTCTCCTCTCCTCCTCCTCTATGACCTCCTCTCTTCCTCCTCCTCTCTCTTCTCTCTTCTTTCAGCTGTTGTCCTGTCAGTCTCCTCTCCTCCTCCTCTATGACCTCCTCTCTTCCTCCTCCTCTCTCTTCTCTCTTCTTTCAGCTGTTGTCCTGTCAGTCTCCTCTCCTCCTCCTCTATGACCTCCTCTCTTCCTCCTCCTCTCTCTCTCTCTTCTTTCAGCCTGTTGTCCTGTCAGTCTCCTCTCCTCCTCCTCTATGACCTCCTCTCTTCCTCCTCCTCTCTCTTCTCTCTTCTTTCAGCTGTTGTCCTGTCAGTCTCCTCTCCTCCTCCTCTCTGCCCTCCTCTCTTCCTCCTCCTCTCTCTTCTCTCTTCTTTCAGCTGTTGTCCTGTCAGTCTCCTCTCCTCTCCTCTATGACCTCCTCTCCTCCTCCTCTCTCTTCTCTCTTCTTTCGCTGTTGTCCTGTCAGTCTCCTCTCCTCCTCCCTCTATGACCTCCTCTCCTCCTCCTCCTCTCTCTTCTCTCTTCTTTCAGCTGTTGTCCTGTCAGTCTCCTCTCCTCCTCCTCTATGACCTCCTCTCTTCCTCCTCCTCTCTCTTCTCTCTTCTTTCAGGCTGTTGTCCTGTCAGTCTCCTCTCCTCCTCCTCTATGACCTCCTCTCTTCCTCCTCCTCTCTCTTCTCTCTTCTTTCAGGCTGTTGTCCTGTCAGTCTCCTCTCCTCCTCCTCTATGACCTCCTCTCTTCCTCCTCCTCTCTCTTCTCTCTTCTTTCGGCTGTTGTCCTGTCAGTCTCCTCTCCTCCTCCTCTATGACCTCCTCTCTTCCTCCTCCTCTCTCTTCTCTCTTCTTTCGGCTGTTGTCCTGTCAGTCTCCTCTCCTCCTCCTCTATGACCTCCTCTCTTCCTCCTCCTCTCTCTTCTCTCTTCTTTCGGCTGTTGTCCTGTCAGTCTCCTCTCCTCCTCCTCTATGACCTCCTCTCTTCCTCCTCCTCTCTCTTCTCTCTTCTTTCGGCTGTTGTCCTGTCAGTCTCCTCTCCTCCTCCTCTATGACCTCCTCTCTTCCTCCTCCTCTCTCTTCTCTCTTCTTTCAGCTGTTGTCCTGTCAGTCTCCTCTCCTCCTCCTCTATGACCTCCTCTCTTCCTCCTCCTCTCTCTTCTCTCTTCTTTCAGGCTGTTGTCCTGTCAGTCTCCTCTCCTCCTCCTCTATGACCTCCTCTCTTCCTCCTCCTCTCTCTTCTCTCTTCTTTCAGCTGTTGTCCTGTCAGTCTCCTCTCCTCCTCCTCTATGACCTCCTCTCTTCCTCCTCCTCTCTCTTCTCTCTTCTTTCAGCTGTTGTCCTGTCAGTCTCCTCTCCTCCTCCTCTATGACCTCCTCTCTCCTCCTCCTCTCTCTTCTCTCTTCTTTCGGCTGTTGTCCTGTCAGTCCTCCTCCTCCTCCTCCTCTATGACCTCCTCTCTTCCTCCTCCTCTCTCTCTCTCTTCTTTCAGCTGTTGTCCTGTCAGTCTCCTCTCCTCCTCCTCTATGACCTCCTCTCTTCCTCCTCCTCTCTCTTCTCTCTTCTTTCAGCTGTTGTCCTGTCAGTCTCCTCTCCTCCTCCTCTATGACCTCCTCTCTTCCTCCTCCTCTCTCTTCTCTTCTTTCAGCTGTTGTCCTGTCAGTCTCCTCTCCTCCTCCTCTATGACCTCCTCTCTTCCTCCTCCTCTCTCTTCTCTCTTCTTTCAGCTGTTGTCCGTCAGTCTCCTCTCCTCCTCCTCTATGACCTCCTCTCTTCCTCCTCCTCTCTCTTCTCTCTTCTTTCAGGCTGTTGTCCTGTCAGTCTCCTCTCCTCCTCCTCTATGACCTCCTCTCTTCCTCCTCCTCTCTCTTCTCTCTTCTTTCATCTGTTGTCCTGTCAGTCTCCTCTCCTCCTCCTCTATGACCTCCTCTCTTCCTCCTCCTCTCTCTTCTCTCTTCTTTCCGGCTGTTGTCCTGTCAGTCTCCTCTCCTCCTCCTCTATGACCTCCTCTCTTCCTCCTCCTCTCTCTTCTCTCTTCTTTCAGCTGTTGTCCTGTCAGTCTCCTCTCCTCCTCCTCTATGACCTCCTCTCTTCCTCCTCCTCCTCTCTCTCTCTTCTTTCTGCTGTTTGTCCTGTCAGCCTCCTCTCCTCCTCCTCTATGACCTCCTCTCTTCCTCCTCTCTCTCTCTCTCTTCTTTCAGCTGTTGTCCTGTCAGTCTCCTCTCCTCCTCCTCTATGACCTCCTCTCTTCCTCCTCCTCTCTCTTCTCTCTTCTTTCAGCTGTTGTCCTGTCAGTCTCCTCTCCTCCTCCTCTATGACCTCCTCTCTTCCTCCTCCTCTCTCTTCTCTCTTCTTTCAGCTGTTGTCCTGTCAGTCTCCTCTCCTCCTCCTCTATGACCTCCTCTCTTCCTCCTCCTCTCTCTTCTCTCTTCTTTCAGCTGTTGTCCTGTCAGTCTCCTCTCCTCCTCCTCTATGACCTCCTCTCTTCCTCCTCCTCTCTCTTCTCTCTTCTTTCAGCTGTGTCCTGTCAGTCTCCTCTCCTCCTCCTCTATGACCTCCTCTCTTCCTCCTCTCTCTTCTTTCAGCTGTTGTCCTGTCAGTCTCCTCTCCTCCTCCTCTATGACCTCCTCTCTTTCCTCCTCCTCTCTCTTCTCTCTTCTTTCAGCTGTTGTCCTGTCAGTCTCCTCTCCTCCTCCTCTTTGACCTCCTCTCTTCCTCCTCCTCTCTCTTCTCTCTTCTTTCAGCTGTTGTCCTGTCAGTCTCCTCTCCTCCTCCTCTATGACCTCCTCTCTTCCTCCTCCTCTCTCTTCTCTCTTCTTTCAGCTGTTGTCCTGTCAGTCTCCTCTCCTCCTCCTCTATGACCTCCTCTCTTCCTCCTCCTCTCTCTTCTCTCTTCTTTCAGCTGTTGTCCTGTCAGTCTCCTCTCCTCCTCCTCTATGACCTCCTCTCTTCCTCCTCCTCTCTCTCTTCTTTCAGCTGTTGTCCTGTCAGTCTCCTCTCCTCCTCCTCTATGACCTCCTCTCTTCCTCCTCCTCTCTCTTCTCTCTTCTTTCAGCTGTTGTCCTGTCAGTCTCCTCCTCCTCCTCCTCTATGACCTCCTCTCTTCCTCCTCCTCTCTCTTCTCTCTTCTTTCAGCTGTTGTCCTGTCAGTCTCCTCTCCTCCTCCTCTATGACCTCCTCTCTTCCTCCTCCTCTCTCTTCTCTCTTCTTTCAGCTGTTGTCCTGTCAGCTCCTCTCCTCCTCCTCTATGACCTCCTCTCTTCCTCCTCCTCTCTCTTCTCTCTTCTTTCAGCTGTTGTCCTGTCAGTCTCCTCTCCTCCTCCTCTATGACCTCCTCTCTTCCTCCTCCTCTCTCTTCTTTCAGCTGTTGTCCTTTCAGTCTCCTCTCCTCCTCCTCTATGACCTCCTCTCTTCCTCCTCCTCTCTCTTCTCTCTTCTTCAGCTGTTGTCCTGTCAGTCTCCTCTCCTCCTCCTCTATGACCTCCTCTCTTCCTCCTCCTCTCTCTTCTCTCTTCTTTCAGCTGTTGTCCTGTCAGTCTCCTCTCACTCCAGCTGTTTTCTGTCCTAACTCTCTTCTTCTTCTTCTGTTGTGTCTGTGCTTCTTCCAGACCTCTTCTGTCTGCATTTCCAGTCCAGTTTCAGTGCCTTTGGATGCTGAGGAAACTGGACTTTCCTGACACCTGGACTTTCTTGGACAGTTTCTCTGGAGGACACCCTCCATTTTCCCTCTTCTGATGCTCTGTCGCTCTTCTCTGGTTCATTCCTTTTCCGCTTTTCCATTTTACTAGTACCACACTCCTTTCTTCAGTCCAGTCCTGTTCCAGTCCTGCTCCATGGGTCTTGTACCACAGTGTGTTCCACACGTCCTGATTCTGCAGACACAGGGGGTGGAAGAGTTCACAAATGTTGGGACAACCTGCAGGAATTGAACCAGAACCACCACTTTCCAGACTTGATCAACCTCCACTGCTGCAGAACTGCTTTCATTCTTAAACACCATTTCTTTTTCGCCTTTTTGTATATTCCTGAAATGTTACATTAATTTTTCAGTTTTTATTTAACCTGACCTGTTTTTTTGTTTGTTTTTCCTCTGGCAAGTGCCCTACCTTACCTTTGTACCATTTACAGCTGTTCATTGGACTGGAACTGCTGGAATTTACAGACAAAACTGGAAAATTGGGG
>NC_043967.1:70027-102527 GCF_902148855.1 Sphaeramia orbicularis
CCTTCTACAGTCTTTGGCCCTTCAGTCTGTGACCCTCTACAGTCTGTGACCCTTCAGTCTTTGACCCTTCTACAGTCTGTGACCCTTCTACAGTCTGTGACCCTTCAGTCTGTGACCCTTCTACAGTCTGTGACCCTGCAGTCTGTGACCCTTCAGTCTGTGACCCGTCTACAGTCTGTGACCCTTCAGTCTGTGACCCTTCAGTCTGTGACCCTTCTACAGTCTGTGACCCTGCAGTCTATGACCCTTCTACAGTCTGTTACCCTTTTACAGTCTGTGACCCTTCAGTCTGTGACCCTTCCTCAGTCTGTGACCCTTCAGACTGTGACCCTGCAGTCATTGACCCTTCTACAGTCTTTGGCCCTTCAGTCTGTGACCCTTCTACAGTCTGTGACCCTTCAGTCTGTGACCCTTCTACAGTCTGTGACCCTTCTTCAGTCTGTGACCATTCAATCTTTGACCCTCTACAGTCTGTGACCCTGCAGTCTGTGACCCTTCTACAGTCTTTGACCCTTCAGTCTCTGACCCTCTACAGTCTGTGACCCTTCAGTCTGTGACCCTGCAGTCTGTGACCCTTCAGTCTGTGACCCTGCAGTCTGTGACCCTTCTACTGTCTGTGACCCTTCAGTCTGTGAACCTTCTGCAGTCTATGACCCTGCAGTCTTTGACCCTTCTACAGTCTGTGACCCTTCAGACTGTGACCCTGCAGTCTGTGACCCTTCTACAGTCTTTGGCCCTTCAGTCTGTGACCCTCTACAGTCTGTGACCCTTCTACAGTCTGTGACCCTTCAGTCTCTGACCCTCTACAGTCTGTGACCCTGCAGTCTGTGACCCTTCAGTCTGTGACCCTGCAGTCTGTGACCCTTCTACAGTCTGTGACCCTTCTACAGTCTTTGACCCTTCAGTCTGTGACCCTGCAGTCTGTGACCCTTCTACAGTCTTTGACCCTGCAGTCTGTGACCCTTCTACAGTCTCTGACCCTTCAGTCTCTGACCCTCTACAGTCTGTGACCCTTCAGTCTGTGACCCTTCTGCAGTCTTTGACCCTTCAGACTGTGACCCTGCAGTCTGTGACCCTTCTACAGTCTTTGGCCCTTCAGTCTGTGACCCTCTACAGTCTGTGACCCTTCAGTCTTTGACCCTTCTACAGTCTGTGACCCTTCTACAGTCTGTGACCCTTCTACAGTCTGTGACCCTTCAGTCTGTGACCCTTCTACAGTCTGTGACCGTTCTTCAGTCTGTGACCATTCAGTCTTTGACCCTTCAGTCTGTGACCCTGCAGTCTGTGACCCTGCAGTCTGTGACCCTTCTACAGTCTGTGACCCATCAGTCTGTGACCCTTCTACAGTCTGTGAACCTTCTACAGTCTGTGACCCTTCTGCAGTCTGTGACCCTTCAGACTTTGACCCTGCAGTCTGTGACCCTTCAGTCTGTGACCCTGCAGTCTGTGACCCTTCTACAGTCTGTGACCCATCAGTCTGTGACCCTTCTACAGTCTGTGAACCTTCTACAGTCTGTGACCCTTCTACAGTCTTTGACCCTTCAGTCTCTGACCCTCTACAGTCTGTGACCCTTCAGTCTGTGACCCTGCAGTCTGTGACCCTTCTACTGTCTGTGACCCTTCTACAGTCTTTGACCCTTCAGTCTGTGACCCTGCAGTCTGTGACCCTTCTACAGTCTGTGACCCTGCAGTCTTTGACCCTTCTACAGTCTTTGACCCTTCAGTCTCTGACCCTCTACAGTCTGTGACCCTTCAGTCTGTGACCCTTCTGCAGTCTGTGACCCTTCAGTCTGTGACCCTTCTACAGTCTGTGAACCTTCTACAGTCTGTGACCCTTCAGTCTGTGACCCTGCAGTCTCTGACCCTCTAAAGTCTGTGACCCTTCAGTTTGTGACCCTGCAGTCTGTGACCCTTCTGTCTTTGACCCTGCAGTCTGTGACCCTTCTACAGTCTGTGACCCTTCAGTCTGTGACCCTGCAGTCTGTGACCCTTCTACAGTCTGTGACCCTGAAGTCTGTGACCCTTCTACAGTCTGTGACCCTTCAGTCTCTGACCCTCTACAGTCTGTGATCCTTCAGTCTGTGACCCTTCTGCAGTCTGTGACCCTTCTGCAGTCTGTGACCCTTCTGCAGTCTGTGACCCTTCAGTCTGTGACCCTTCTACAGTCTCTGACCCTTCTACAGTCTGTGACCCTTCAGTCTGTGACCCTTCTCCAGTCTGTGACCCTTCTACAGTCTGTGACCCTTCAGTCTTTGACCCTTCTACAGTCTGTGACCCTTCTACAGTCTGTGACCCTTCAGTCTGTGACCCTTCAGTCTGTGACCCTTCTACAGTCTGTGACCCTTCAGTCTCTGACCCTCTACAGTCTGTCACCCTTCAGTCTGTGACCCTGCAGTCTGTGACCCTGCAGTCTGTGACCCTTCTACAGTCTTTGACCCTTCAGTCTGTGACCCTGCAGTCTGTGACCCTTCTACAGTCTGTGACCCTTCAGTCTCTGACCCTCTACAGTCTGTGACCCTTCAGTCTGTGACCCTTCTTCAGTCTGTGACCCTTCAGTCTGTGACCCTTCTACAGTCCGTGAACCTTCTACAGTCTTTGACCCTTCTACAGTCTGTGACCCTTCAGTCTGTGACCCTGCAGTCTGTGATCCTGCAGTCTGTGACCCTTCTACAGTCTGTGACCCTTCAGTCTCTGACCCTCTACAGTCTGTGACCCTTCAGTCTGTGACCCTGCAGTCTGTGATCCTTCAGTCTGTGACCCTGCAGTCTTTGACCCTTCTACAGTCTGTGACCCTTCTACAGTCTGTGACCCTTCAGTCTGTGACCCTGCAGTCTGTGACCCTTCTACAGTCTGTGACCCTGCAGTCTTTGACCCTTCTACAGTCTGTGACCCTTCAGTCTCTGACCCTCTGCAGTCTGTGACCCTTCAGTCTGTGACCCTTCTACAGTCTGTGACCCTTTTGCAGTCTGTGACCCTTCAGTCTGTTACACTTCTACAGTCTGTGACCCTTCTACAGTCTGTGACCCTTCAGTCTGTGACCCTTCTACAGTCTGTGACCCTTCAGTCTGTGACCCTTCTACAGTCTGTGACCCTTCTACAGTCTGTGACCCTTCAGTCTGTGACCCTTCTACAGTCTGTGACCCTTCTACAGTCTGTGACCCTTCAGTCTTTTACCCTGCAGTCTGTGACCCTTCTACAGTCTGTGACCCTTCAGTCTCTGACCCTCTACAGTCTGTGACCCTTCAGTCTGTGACCCTGCAGTCTTTTACCCTGCAGTCTGTGACCCTTCTACTGTCTGTGACCCTTCTACAGCCTTTGACCCTGCAGTCTGTGACCCTGCAGTCTGTGACCCTTCTACAGTCTGTGACCCTGCAGTCTGTGACCCTTCTACAGTCTGTGACCCTTCAGTCTCTGACCCTCTACAGTCTTTGACCCTTCAGTCTGTGACCCTTCTGCAGTCTGTGACCCTTCAGTCTGTGACCCTTCTACAGTCTGTGAACCTTCTTCAGTCTTTGACCCTTCTACAGTCTGTGACCCTTCAGTCTGTGACCCTGCAGTCTGTGACCCTTCTACAGTCTGTGACCCTTCAGTCTCTGACCCTCTACAGTCTTTGACCCTTCAGTCTGTGACCCTGCAGTCTGTGACCCTTCAGTCTGTGACCCTGCAGTCTGTGACCCTTCTACAGTCTGTGACCCTGCAGTCTGTGACCCTTCTACAGTCTGTGACCCTTCAGTCTGTGACCCTGCAGTCTGTGACCCTGCAGTCTGTGACCCTTCTACAGTCTGTGACCCTTCAGTCTCTGACCCTCTACAGTCTGTGACCCTTCAGTCTGTGACCCTGCAGTCTGTGACCCTTCAGTCTGTGACCCTGCAGTCTGTGACCCTTCTACAGTCTGTGACCCTTCTACAGTCTTTGACCCTTCAGTCTTTGACCCTGCAGTCTGTGACCCTTCTACAGTCTGTGACCCTGCAGTCTGTGACCCTTCTACAGTCTGTGACCCTTCAGTCTCTGACCCTCTACAGTCTGTGACCCTTCAGTCTGTGACCCTTCTGCAGTCTGTGACCCTTCAGTCTGTGACCCTTCTACAGTCTGTGAACCTTCTTCAGTCTTTGACCCTTCTACAGTCTGTGACCCTTCAGTCTGTGACCCTGCAGTCTGTGACCCTGCAGTCTATGACCCTTCTACAGTCTGTGACCCTTCAGTCTCTGACCCTCTACAGTCTGTGACCCTTCAGTCTGTGACCCTGCAGTCTGTGACCCTTCAGTCTGTGACCCTGCAGTCTGTGACCCTTCTACAGTCTGTGACCCTTCTACAGTCTGTTACCCTTCTACAGCCTTTGACCCTTCAGTCTGTGACCCTGCAGTCTGTGACCCTTCTACAGTCTGTGACCCTTCAGTCTGTGACCCTTCTACAGTCTGTGACCCTTCAGTCTCTGACCCTCTACAGTCTGTGACCCTTCAGTCTTTGACCCTGCAGTCTGTGACCCTGCAGTCTGTGACCCTTCTACAGTCTGTGACCCTTCTACAGTCTGTGACCCTTCAGTCTGTGACCCTTCTACAGACCCATCGTTTCATCGTTTCTTCCTGAAAAAGTTGTCCGGTGAATTTTGTTTTTGGTTCATTTCTTAAACTTGTGTTTCTACTGATTCATGAAATGACACCAGAGTCAGAGCACTTTTGAGGCGAGGGCAGAAACGGTCGCTTTTCAAAATAAAATCTCTGCAAGACTAATGGAAAACATTGCTTTAATATTGATCATAATTTTTTGTCCTTTGTGGCCCCGTACCAAATGATCCACGGACCAGTACCACGGTAGTAGAGGATGCATGTTTCCACGTTCACTACAGAGCCTTTGAACGTCCAAATGGGTCATATCTGATGACCATGAAAAGACCTCAAACTGTATTTAACACCAGGTATTTACGTGGATTGGTAAGTTCAGCGGATCAGAAGTCATTAAAGCAGCGTCACCAATTTTTCATCAAATCTGCCAAACCTGAGTCCGTAAAATCCGTTAGTCTTTCTGTGGTTATGCACCTGAACCACTTTCCTCATGGTGAACAACTTCAAAGTGGACTCCATCACAAGTCATTAGTTTGTTTACATACCAAACCCAAACCAAACCGTCACTTGGCCTTATCAGGTGGATCAGACCAGTAAAATACTGACATAATAATGTAACCCTGTTGAACTGCATAGTTAAGAACATACAAGTGTATTCAATAAACAGGTTCAAAGCTTAATAAATAGATGAATAATAAATAGGTTAATGTTAATAAATAGCACACAGGTTAATAAAGGGTTACAATTCATTGGCCTGCGATGAAGCTATGTTATTTTATAAGAGAAAAGGATTTAGTGTAATGTGCCTTCGTTGTGTACACTTACTTTTTTAGGTGGTAGTGCTGGTGCTAGTAAGTTAAAAATTTTAGAAGCACAAATAAAGATTTAGAAGCACACACAGTTGGACAGTTAGTGAAAGTGTTTATTGGCTACACTCATTAGATACTGATCAGAAATTCTAACAATGTTGAACAACAATGAAACTGATTCTTTAAGCTTTATTTTTCCTCCACCTGAACACACCAGGATGATTTTAAACATTTTTAAAGATGAAAAATCAACAGTACTGTATTTTCAATGCACGTCAGTGAACAGTCTGTGCTGGTCTGGTTTAGATATGGGTTATTGACAACAAACAATTCTAACCAGTATTTTACTCAACAAAAATGTATGAAGTTCTGTTTGACTAACAATATGTGTCACTGTGCTTGAAAACTTTGGGGCTTATACTGTTCGAAGGTTTGAGAGAGAGAGAGAGAGAGAGAGACAGAGAGAGAGAGAGAGAGAGAGAGAGAGGGAGAGAGAGAGACAGAGAGAGAGAGAGAGAGAGAGAGAGACAGAGACAGAGAGAGAGAGAGAGAGGAGAGGGAGAGAGAGAGAGAGAGAGAGACGCACATGGCTTGCAAACTCAATCAGACAGATGCCACCACACCATACCTACAAACCAGGTCTGATCGTATACACGCCAGGGGAAGTCTTTTAACCACTGAGGGTTGAATCCATACATTTTTGTATCAGAGGAGACAGCCTGGTCTGATGAAGAGGCCATGTGTGAAGAAGATTCACCATCAGACTCCATAAATGCTGTTGTACTATTTTCCTCCAAACGGCGTCTTTTATCCTTGTTGTCGTGATATACTGAGGCAGAAACTACAGAAAATACCTCTGCATTTTGCTTGAGACTTCGTCTTGTTCTTAGTTGCAATGTAAACTAGAAGCACTTGGAGAGTGCACACCTCCGCCACGGCAGACCAGTGCCCCGGATTTGGATGAAAATTTCAGGAAATATTGAAACTGGCACAAGGAACAACTGATTAAATTTTGGTGGTGATCGGGGGTGGGGGGGCCACGGGGGCTCACTGATCTGCCTCGGCGGAAGTCTGTTTTCTAGAAAATCACTCGTAGAGCGCAGACCTCCGCCAAGGCAGACCAGTGGGCCCTCGTGGCCCCCCCACCCCTGATCACCACCAAAATGTAATCAGTCAGGACCAAATAGACACACTCACCACAGGAAACAGCTCACTCAAACAGTCAACATCCTCACTACCCAGCTGGACTCCATCACCGCTGACAACCCAAACATGAAGGGTCCATCCTGGACCTACAGGCTGGTCTTCACCGGCAGGTCCAGAACACCCCACACATGACCCAGAACAAACAGTAAAGGGCTTCATCATTATCCAGCTCAAACTCTCCCCCCGACACCATCAAAAATACCACATTCCACCGTGTTCCACCTCTATCTCATTAACCAGACACACACAGCCCTCTGCTCAACCCCCCACCCCCCCAGCCCCCCAGCCCATCCTTTACACTGATCACAAACATTTACTATACCCATTCAGAAATAACTAGGACCCGTCATTGCACTAATGCACAGGTGTCAAACATGCGGCCCGGCCCCCCCCGCCAAAGCTTCCATTCTGGCCCCGCAGGATGAAAGTGCACAAATGAACCTGAACAGTCCAGGCTGAACGAATCCTGTTGGTTCAGGTTCCACATGCAGACCAATGTGATCTACAGTCAGAAGAACAACACAATAAACCAGAAATAATGACAATGACAAGTTTTCTTTGTGAAAAATTATGTGGAAAAAATTTAAGTGAAAAAAATCACATGACACTGAAAATATTAACATTTACAAAACTATTCTTTCACAATAAAATGCAAATAAATACATAAATAAAAACACAGATGAACAACCTGAAATGTGCAGTTTGAACAATATTCTGTCTGTTCCTAAATGTTTATGGAACACTGTGTGGAAATGGACATGTAGAAATAAGAAGTCCGGGCAGAATAGTGTTCAAATTGCACTAATTTTTCAAACTAAATTTCTGTTTTTTCAGGTTATTCACATCTTTTTGTAAAATGTAAATATTTTCATAATTTAATTGGGGTTTTTTTGGACTAAAACAAAAAGAAAAACTTGGATTTGTCATTATTTCTAGGTTATGAAGTCATTATTTTACTGGTCTGGTCCATTTAGATTAAACTGGGCTACAGTGGGTTTGACAGCCGTGCATTAATGTCCCTCTGCTACGTCTGCTTTGTGCCCTGATCAGCACTGGACTCAGATCTGTTTGGATGTTTGTCTTGAATGTTTATCCACACTTTGGTTTTGTGTCTTTTGTCGTTTGTTTTTTCTGATATGTCTGCAAGTAAATGTATGTGAAATATGCAAAAAGGTGGAACTGTGGTCAGTTCCATCCTCATTATTCCACAGAGTAATTACTGAGATAGAACAACGCTCCAGACTACCTTCACATATGAATACAGCCACTGTGTCACTCCTACTCAAACCCCACAAACACCCATCACTCCCACCCAGCTCCTGTCCCAGCTCCTGTCCCAGCTCCTGTCCCAGCTCCCGTCCCAGCTCCCGTTCCAGCTCCTGTCCCAGCTCCTGTTCCAGCTCCCGTCCCAGCTCCCGTTCCAGCTCCCGTTCCAGCTCCCGTCCCAGCTCCCGTCCCAGCTCCCGTCCCAGCTCCCGTTCCAGCTCCCGTCCCAGCTCCCGTCCCAGCTCCCGTCCCAGCTCCCGTTCCAGCTCCCGTCCCAGCTCCCGTTCCAGCTCCTGTCCCAGCTCCTGTCCCAGCTCCTGTCCCAGCTCCTGTTCCAGCTCCTGTTCCAGCTCCTGTCCCAGCTCCTGTTCCAGCTCCTGTCCCAGCTCCTGTTCCAGCTCCTGTTCCAGCTCCTGTTCCAGCTCCTGTCCCAGCTCCTGTTCCAGCTCCTGTTCCAGCTCCTTCCTCAACATAGACTTAAAAATCATCACTAAAACACTTGCTCACAGAACAGAAAACCCATCCCATCCATAATCCACCCTGGTCAGACCGTTTTCATCAAAGGCGGACATTCATCCACCAACACCTGCAGACTTTTCAGTTTTATGGACTATTCATCACAACAGCACACACCATCACCACGCTGGATGTAGAAAAAGCATCTGGACAAGTTAAATGGTCATTTCTCATCTCCACAACGCAAAAGTTGGGCTTTGGGGAATCATTTATTAATTGGGTTAAAATTCTTTACACCGCACCACCGGCCGCTGTTACCGCACCACCGGCCGCTGTTACCGCACCACTGGCCGCTGTTACCGCACCATCAGCCACTGTTACCGCACCACCAGCCGCTGTCACCGCACCACCGGCCGGTGTTACCGCACCATCAGCCACCGTTACCGCACCACCAGCCGCCGTTACCGCACCATCAGCCGCTGTTACCGCACCACCAGCCGCTGTTACCGCACCACCGGCCACTTTTACCGCACCACCGGCCGCTGTTACCGCACCACCGGCCGCTGTTACCGCACCACCGGCCACTGTTACCGCACCACCGGTCGCTGTTACCGCACCATCGGCCGCTGTTACCGCACCACCAGCCGCTGTTACCGCACCATCAGCCACTGTTACCGCACCACCAGTCGCTGTTACCGCACCATCAGCCGCTGTTACCGCACCATCAGCAGCTGTTACCGCACCACCGGCCGCTGTTACCGCACCACCGGCCGCTGTTACCGCACCACCAGCCGCTGTTACCGCACCACCGGCCGCTGTTACCACACCATCAGCAGCTGTTACCGCACCACCAGCCGCTGTTACCGCACCACCGGCCACTTTTACCGCACCACCGGCCGCTGTTACCGCACCACCGGCCACTTTTACCGCACCACCGGCCGCTGTTACCGCACCATCAGCCACCGTTACCGCACCACCAGCCGCCGTTACCGCACCACCAGCCGCTGTTACCGCACCACCAGCCGCTGTTACCACACCTCACCTCCCGCTGTTGAACCCTGTCTGTGCCACTATCTGCAGGGTCACCTGTCTCAGGTCTGTAACCTTATCCAAGTTACAGTCATGTTCTCCTTCTGACAAAGAATCAGACGCTTCACTGGAGGCCTCCACTGCTGCTTCCACATGAACATTTTACATGAAAACAATAAATATTTGCTACACCTTTAAGTAAAACAGCTTTGGTCGTGTTTAAAGAAGTAAAGACAATGCTGCTGAATGTTGTAACACCGTCAAACACATGAAATGAAAACATTTGCTCTTTACAACAGCGACGCCACCTCCTCATACTTGGTCACAGACGTCATTAAACGTAAACACACAGCTGATAATCCCTGTGACACTGACCGAACATTTACTGAGTAGAAAGCTGCAGAATCATTAACACTCTTACAAGATGAATTAAGAGGAGGAGCTAATGCTTCATCTGTAGAAAGCTGAGCCATGTGTTTCACAGCGGTCACCACTTTTTTATTTAGCTTCAAAAACACTTAACTCAAATAGACGACTTAGGCAGGAAGTGACTCTGGGATGTAAAAGCCGTCTGATAGGCTGAGGACATAGCCAGTGACACAAACGACTCAGCCGTGTTAGGAGAGTAAAGTTATGCACATATCTCAGTTTGGCAAAAATATGACTTTGGGAATTATGCTACACAAAATATTTAGTTACATTAAAACTCCTAAAAGTACATGTGACTAATGCTTGTAATCATTACTTCTACCACAGGTTTAGACAAAGAGGTTAATATTTGAAAAATTGTTTGATAAAAGGTACAAATCTGAAGTTGCGTCCTCACCTTCCACTGTTCCCTTCACTTAACATGTTGAAATAATAATGTGAACTTTTCCAGAGCGTTTCATTTCTTACCTTCTTTGTTTTGTCCATGGCCTTCAGTATGGATATATTCAGGTCTTCTAAGGCAGCAAGAACTTTCTCATATTCGCCAAGATGCGTGGAAAAGTACTCTTCACAGAAAACAGACAGACATTTTTTATTTTTATTTTTAAAAAGAAGCATTTCTGTGACTTACACACGAGGAGGGAAAAGGAGGAGGGGAAAACCAAACACATCGTACACAGTTTTACATTATTGTCATGAATAACAGTGAAGACTGGACCTACCACAGAGTTCATCTGTGTCCACGTTGCTGAAATACAAAAACAAAAAACAAAAAAAATGGAGAGCATTAATCTAAAATAGAATTTTTTTAAAGGTAAGGGAAGAGGTCATCATTTTGTGAATATGTGAATAATTTAGAGGGGTTTTTTTTCCTTAAGGATGTGTGAGGTACTGAGCAAATCTTCAACAGAAATCTTGGAGGACTTTGCAGTGAATGAACATAAATACAGTGTGAGGGTGTTTTAGACGCATATGTGTGAGTGTTCATGGAAGACACTGACAGACAGATCATCACACACACGCAGGTGAGAAGAATGTTTAGTAGACCAACATGAACCATAGATGTCATGGTACCGTTAGGGCTGCAAGAAGCACAAAAACAGATCCAAGTCTTCATCACAGTAAAGAAAGCTGTGGATTTCACTTCCTTTCTACACATTCTTCACAAGCTGTAAGTGTTTTTTACAAGAGGTGAGTACGTTCACAGTCTGTCGCTGTTTGAAGGCGAGGCCGACGTATTTGTATAGCACCACTCATACACTCACAAAAACGGAAAAGAGACAGATTACAAACACACAATTACAATTAAAACATAATCAATAAAACATCAATAATAATCAATTAAAACAAAGTAAAAGGTCAGAGGTCAGACAGAAGCCTTTCAGTTGAACCGCTGCTTCAGCCTGGACTGAAACACTGTGTGATGTCATCAGGAAGACTGAAACACATAGAACTGAAACACATAGAACTGAAACATATAGAACTGAAACACATAGAACTGAAACACATAGAACTGAAACACACAGAACTGAAACACATAGAACTGAAACATATAGAACTGAAACACATAGAACTGAAACACATAGAACTGAAACACACAGAACTGAAACACATAGAACTGAAACACATAGAACTGAAACACACAGAACTGAAACACATAGAACTGAAACACACAGAACTGAAACACACAGAACTGAAACACATAGAACTGAAACATATAGAACTGAAACACATAGAACTGAAACACACAGAACTGAAACACATAGAACTGAAACACACAGAACTGAAACACATAGAACTGAAACAAATAGAACTGAAACACATAGAACTGAAACACATAGAACTGAAACACACAGAACTGAAACACATAGAACTGAAACACACAGAACTGAAACACATAGAACTGAAACACACAGAACTGAAACACATAGAACTGAAACATATAGAACTGAAACACACAGAACTGAAACACATAGAACTGAAACACATAGAACTGAAACACACAGAACTGAAACACATAGAACTGAAACAAATAGAACTGAAACACAAAGAACTGAAACACAGAACTGAAACACACAGAACTGAAACACATAGAACTGAAACATATAGAACTGAAACACATAGAACTGAAACATATAGAACTGAAACACATAGAACTGAAACATATAGAACTGAAACACACAGAACTGAAACACACAGAACTGAAAGACACAGAACTGAAACACATAGAACTGAAACACAAAGAACTGAAACACACAGAACTGAAACATATAGAACTGAAACACAAAGAACTGAAACACACAGAACTGAAACACATAGAACTGAAACACAAAGAACTGAAACACACAGAACTGAGACACATAGAACTGAAACACATAGAACTGAAACACAAAGCACTGAAACACAAAGAACTGAAACACACAGAACTGAAACACAAAGAACTGAAACACAAAGAACTGAGACACATAGAACTGAAACTCATAGAACTGAAACACACCGAACTGAAACACACAGAACTGAAACACACAGAACTGAAACACATAGAACTGAAACACATAGAACTGAAACACACAGAACTGAAACACAAAGAACTGAAACACATAGAACTGAAACACATAGACCTGAAACACACAGAAGTGAAACACACAGAACTGAAACACAAAGAACTGAAACACATAGAACTGAAACACAAAGAACTGAAACACATAGACCTGAAACACACAGAACTGAAACACACAGAACTGAAACACAAAGAACTGAAACACACAGAACTGAAACACATAGAACTGAAACACATAGAACTGAAACGCATAGAACTGAAACGCATAGAACTGAAACACACAGAACTGAAACACACAGAACTGAAACATATAGAACTGAAACACATAGAACTGAAACACATAGAACTGAAACACAAAGAACTGAGACACATAGAACTGAACCACATAGAACTGAAACACATAGAACTGAAACACATAGAACTGAACCACATAGAACTGAAACACAAAGAACTGAAACACATAGATCTGAAAGACATAGAACTGAAACACAAAGAACTGAAACACATAGAACTGAACCACATAGAACTGAAACACATAGAACTGAGACATATAGAACTGAAACATATAGAACTGAAACACATAGAACTGAAACACAAAGAACTGAAACACATAGAACTGAAACACAAAGAACTGAAACATATAGAACTGAAACACATAGAACTGAGACACACAGAACCAAACCACATAGAACTGAAACACATAGAACTGAAACACAAAGAACTGAGACACATAGAACTGAACCACATAGAACTGAAACACAGAACTGAAACACATAGAACTGAAACACAAAGAACTGAAACACATAGAACCGAAACACATAGAACTGAGACACACAGAACCGAACCACATAGAACTGAAACACATAGAACTGAACCACATAGAACTGAAACACAGAACTGAAAGACATAGAACTGAAACACAAAGAACTGAAACACATAGAACTGAAAGACATAGAACTGAAACACAAAGAACTGAAACACATAGAACTGAACCACATAGAACTGAAACACATGGAACTGAAACACAAAGAACTGAGACATATAGAACTGAAACACATAGAACTGAAACACATAGAACTGAAACACAAAGAACTGAAACACATAGAACTGAAACACACAGAACTGAAACACAAAGAACTGAAACACATAGAACTGAACCACATAGAACTGAAACACATAGAACTGAAACACAAAGAACTGAACCACACAGAACTAAAACACATAGAACTGAAACATATAGAACTGAAACACAAAGAACTGAAACACATAGACCTGAAACACACAGAACTGAAACACAAAGAACTGAAACACACAGAACTGAAACACATAGAACTGAAACTCATAGAACTGAAACACATAGAACTGAAACACACAGAACTGAAACACATAGAACTGAAACACACAGAACTGAAACACACAGAACTGAAACTCATAAAACTGAAACACATAGAACTGAAACACACAGAAGTGAAACACATAGAACTGAAACACACAGAACTGAAACACACAGAACTGAAACACACAGAACTGAAACATATAGAACTGAAACACAAAGAACTGAAACACACAGAACTGAAACACAAAGAACTGAAACACACAGAACTGAAACACATAGAACTGAAACACATAGACCTGAAACACACAGAACTGAAACACACAGAACTGAAACATATAGAACTGAAACACATAGAACTGAAACACACAGAAGTGAAACACAAAGAACTGAAACACATAGAACTGAAACACAAAGAACTGAAACACATAGACCTGAAACACACAGAACTGAAACACATAGAACTGAAACACACAGAACTGAAACACACAGAACTGAAACACATAGAACTGAAACACACAGAACTGAAACACACAGAACTGAAACACAAAGAACTGAAACACATAGAACTGAAACACACAGAACTGAAATGCATAGAACTGAAACGCATAAAACTGAAACGCATAGAACTGAAACACACAGAACTGAAACACATAGAACTGAAACACAAAGAACTGAAACACAAAGAACTGAGACACATAGAACTGAACCACATAGAACTGAAACACAGAACTGAAACACATAGAACTGAGACACACAGAACCGAACCACATAGAACTGAAACACATAGAACTGAACCACATAGAACTGAAACACAAAGAACTGAAACACATAGAACTGAAAGACATAGAACTGAAACACAAAGAACTGAAACACATAGAACTGAACCACATAGAACTGAAACACATAGAACTGAAACACAAAGAACTGAGACATATAGAACTGAAACACATAGAACTGAAACACAAAGAACTGAAACACATAGAACTGAAACACAAAGAACTGAAACATATAGAACTGAAACACATAGAACTGAAACACAAAGAACTGAGACACATAGAACTGAACCACATAGAACTGAAACACAGAACTGAAACACATAGAACTGAAACACAAAGAACCGAAACACATAGAACCGAAACACATAGAACTGAGACACACAGAACCGAACCACATAGAACTGAAACACATAGAACTGAACCACATAGAACTGAAACACAGAACTGAAACACATAGAACTGAAACACAAAGAACTGAAACACATAGAACTGAAACACAAAGAACTGAAACACATAGAACTGAAACACATAGAACTGAAACACAGCTGCACCTGTTTAGTCCTGACTCTGGGCACCAGCAGAAGACCAGTCCCTGAGGTTCTCAGACCAGTCTCTGAGGTTCTCAGACCAGTCTCTGAGGTTCTCAGACCAGTCTCTGGGGTTCTCAGACCAGTCCCTGAGGTTCTCAGACCAGTCCCTGAGGTTCTCAGACCAGTCTCTGGGGTTCTCAGACCAGTCCCTGAGGTTCTCAGGGTCTGAGGTGGTTCATATGGGACCAACATGTCCCAGATGTACTTTGGTGCTAGACCATGGACAGACTTGTAGACCAGCAGAGCTGTTTTAAAGTCTATTCTCTGAGCCACAGGAAGCCAGTGCACAGATCTGAGCACAGGACTGACATGGTGGTCCTTCCTGGTTCTAGTCTGGACCCCAGCAGCAGCGTTCTGGATGGACTGCAGCTGTCTTCAGCTGGTTTAGAGAGTCCAGTCAGAAGGCCGTTCCAGTAGTCTAACCTGGTCCAGATAAATGCATGGATAAGTCTGTCTAAGTCTGGTTCAGACAGTAAACCTCTGATTGTACCAGTGTTTCTGAGATGGTCAAAGGCTGATGATGGAACTGATTTAATGAGTCTGTTAAAGTTTAGGTCTGAGTCCATTATTAGCCCTAGATTTAGAACCTGATTTTTAGCTTTTAGAGGAACAGTTTCCAGATGACTGATGACACTTCATCTGGGTTTTTGTGGAACAAAGACAATGACTTTGGTCTGGTCTGAGTTTAGTTGGAGAAAGGTTGTTTTGCATCCACACAGTGATCTGTTGGAGGGTTAGGGTCAGGGTCAGGGTTAGGGTTAGGGTTAGGGTTAGACTTAGGGCCAGGGTTAGGGTTAGGGTTAGACTGATCTGTTGGAGGCAGTCTCAGAGTGAGTCCACAGGCCCATGTTCCCCCTCTGACAGACAGATGTAAATCTGAGTGTCGTCTGCATAGTTCTGGTAGGACACGTTATTACTGTGTATTAACTGGCCCAGGGACAACATGTACAGATTGAACAAGAGGGGTCCCAGGATGGACCCCTGGGGGACCCCACAAGTCACTGCCAGGTGGCTTGACACATAGTTTCCGATTTGAACAAAATACTTCCTGTCCTCAACCTTTGAAATTGAAATGTGTCTCATAAGTAATGAATTATACTAAATCGTGTGGGCTGCCGCCTGTACGTTCACAGCCTGAGCAGAGAATGGAAAGAGTGAGTGAGTTACAGGGAGGAGTTTACAACATAGGGCTGGGAAAGGGCTGAGAAACATTCCCTCCCAAACATTTAGTGAATAATTCTGTAGGTAACACTACTGAGATGTGGACACGCAGTGGGATGGCTTAGTAGGTAACACTGCTAGCTTCGATGCGGCAGACCGATGTTTGAATCCCGGCACAAGGATTTTCTATTTTTTTTAATGCCATACAATCTACCCACAATACCTTGGTCCCTGGTCTAAATGCATTGGTCATACTATCACTGGAAAAGACACTTGCCAGGGGCATGCTTGTCTTTAACAATAGAGTCATGGAAAAATGTGAATGTTTGAAAATTAGACGGCTGAAATTTACATATAAAAACTAAATAACTGAAACAGGCTGACCAGTAACTGAAGGACAGGTGGTTCAAATCCTGCTCTGGCCTGGTCATGTGCTGTCACCCTCCTTGCCTCCAGTGTCACTCACACTGGTGTATGAACGTGTGTGAATGTTTGGTGGTGGTCGAAGGGACCGTTTGACATGGACTGTCAGCCATGTTTCCATCAGTCTGCCCCAGGGCAGCTGTGGATACAAACGTAGTTTAACACCACCAGAGGGAGAATGTGAGTGTGAATGAATGATGGATCAGTAAGGTAAAGCGCTTTGGGTGCTGTAAAAGCGCTGTAGAAATCTAATCCATTATTATTTTTATTACTGTGTATTTTTCATTTTAATTTAAATTAATATTTTTAAATTGGAGTGCACGTGTTTTGGTGCATCATAGTGGTGATATGTGGTTATATTGCATTCAAAAACCACTTTGAATACCAACCAAAACATTTTGCCACTAGGTGCCACTGTGACCTACATGTTTATATTTCTTCCATAAATTATTCCCAAAAGTCTATTCTCTTTATTTTGTCACGTGTCTCTGTCGCACTTCTTCCAGTAGTGTATGCCATCATGTCTTGCCGGGTAAAGAAGTCTACTTTGAGGCTTTCAGAATAAACAGTTCAGCCTTCAAATAACTGACCACAATAATGTCTACATTTTCACATCATCGGATTGAATGGTTAAAGAGCATAACAGAGTGAGCTCAGCTTGCAAACCGACTTCCATAAGCTAAAATGTATTGGGTAGGATGTAATAGTTGCTCCATAACACAACCCACAATGGCTGTCAGAGGAAATAGATTTGGTCGCAGATATACCACAAAATATGCAGTAGATTTGGTGGTTACAATGTATTTTATGAACATTTATATGTTTTTGTCATTTTATTCACTAAATATTGATGATCATGCTTGAGATAATGTATGTGGTGCCTGTAGTGAAAGACCTGTTGGGTTGTGTTCATTGGGTTTTTGTTATGATCCGTGCCAGTGTCGACCGCCAGCTCCTCCCTCTCCTCATTATGAATCATATTCACCTGCAGCTCATTAGCTGTTAGCTATTTAAGGCCTGGGGCTGCAGTCGCACGTCGCTGGTCCATTACATCTCTTCCACCCATGCCATAGCCCCGACATAAAGACATCTCAGGACTCTGACACAGGTTTTTGTTCATAGCATGTTTTCTTCATGTCAATAAATTCTTTGTTTTTCCCTTCAGCACCGTGCATGGGAGTCCTCTGTTTTCCACCGTTGTGACAGTTTTTAATGGTATTTTAGTGGTAATGCATTCATCCTCACTATGCGAGATACCTGTCTGTAGCTGGGTTCCATTACAGTTTTCCACAAAATAAAAGCGATATTTCTACAGTTTCATCAGGTGTTTCCATTGAAGAGTATTTGGCTTCTGATGAGTGATTCTAGTAGAGTCCCATCTCGCGACATATCGTAATTCTCGTAAAATACTGTATAATTCTCACAAGACGCTTGTTTAAAGCTATACCTACTGATCTGGCATGTTGCACAGCACTTAGTAAAAATCTGAACATGAACAACCCGCCTCCCTCCAAAGCCCCGCCCGTTTCCCCCTGCATGAGCTCTGACGCTCCCCTCTTCTTCTAACGCCATGGAAAGCAGAGGTGGGGGCTGCTCCAGCATGGCCGTGTACCCCTCCCTCAGCAATCAGACACATCATCCACCTGCTGCATCTCTTTTATTATTAGGAGACGCTGTATTTAGGGGTCTGCTCTGTGGATCATTGTCTTCACTGCACCTCATCACCAGACTCTTCACACTTTGTGGACGTTTGAGGTTTCATAGTCATCCTACATCATCCTAAATTTTCACTGCAGACGCTGCAGCGATCCACCTGTCAATCTCACGCTCCATCCTTCCCTCACTCGTGAATAAGACCCTGAGATAATGCAGGGATGCAGTCGCCGTATTGGTTGGATGTGGTCAAGAAGGAGTTGAGCCAAGAGGCAAAGCTCTCGATTTACTGGTCAATCTACGTTCCTACCAATGGCCATGAGCTTTGGGTCAGGACTGAAAGGACAAGATCCTGAATACAAGTGGCCGAAATGAGTTTCCTCTGTAGGGTGGCACCCTTAGGGATAGGGGGAGGAGCTCAGTCACCAGGGAGGAGCTCGGAGTAGAGCCGCTGCTCCTCCACATCTAGAGGGGCCAGCTGAGGTGGATCAGACATCTGTTTCGGATGGCTCCTGGACTCCTCCCTGGGGAGGTGTTCTGGGCATGTCCCACCGGGAGGAGACCTCAGGGGAAGACCTAGGACACACTGGACAGACTATGACTCTGTGACTCTATGACTGTCTTGCTGGCCTGGGAATGCATCGGGGTCCCCCCAGAAGAGCTGGAGGAGGAGTCTGGGGAGAGGGAAGTCTGGGCATCCCTGCTTAGACTGTTGCTTCTGCGACCTGGCCCCGGATCTCCATCCTTCATTCACCGGACTCTGACTGCTGCAGTTGGGTTTTGCTGTTTGTTCCCCTTAGCTGTTGTTTCTGTTAAGAAATCTGTCTTTCCCCTTCAACACCGTGCATTTGAGTCCTAGCCACACTCCTAGACCGGAGGAGTAATGCGAGTGAAACGTCAGATTCAGAGCCACTGCTATCAGATGCAGGACGGCGGCAACGGATGATTGACAGGAGGCTCAGCCAGGCTTGGCCAATTATTTCATTCGGACTGAATAAAATAATTGGTCAGACTTTTATCAGAAATATATGAGAATTAAATATTTTTGAGTTTCAAAACCTGGTGGATTTCTTTTATATTTTAGTTTGACAAATGCTTATCAGGAGCATTTTAAGATGACAGAAGAAAAGTGTAAAAAATGACACATCATAGAGTATAGCTTTAAGGAGGATGGACCCACTGAGTTTCATGCCAAACCTCCATGGTGTTGGCGCTGTTGTTTAAGACAGTCACTGCAGTAGCAGTAGATGCAGCCAACATTAAAGAAGAAGGGAACATATAATTGTCCCAAAGCTGAGTCCTTATTTACGGCAGCAGCCACACATAATGCATTTCTGGGAGAGAATTGTAGACTTTTCAGCCCATTGCCTGTAAGGGCCTGATTTACTAACATCGCAAATAACAGGCACAAATGTGCTGGCTCCCACTAAAAAAATGTGCATGCTATTGATTTGCGTGTCAGGGGTGATCAACTCAGACTGCCTGCACAAATGACAACAGGTGCAAAGTCTTGGAGACCGCCTCATTTAAATGAGGATTTGCATGCGCTACCGGTTGTTGTCATGGAGACAGTGCGCTGTGAAAACTGCTGTGGGATCCACCAGCACTAATGAGTATGAAGTTGTCCTTTTTCCATACAGAGGGGTGAATGGGTATTTGTCTGTTGTTGTTTATCAGTGGTGAAGTGTGTTATTAGTCAAATAAAGACCTTCTGTCTGTATGTCGCTGTGTATGGTGAAGGAAAACTTCTAATTCTGTGGGCATGAGAGAACAAAACAAAACAAAACATCTGCTTAAAAAGAAGGTTCAGGAGCCCAGTCACAGCACTGCTGTGTGTGTGTGTGTGTGTGTGTGTGTGTGTGTGTGTGTGTGTGTGTGTGTGTGTGTGTGTGTGCGTGCGTGTACAGACCTGATCAAAATCTTAAGACCAGTTGAAAAATAGCTAGAATTTACCTTTTGCACATTTGGATCTTAATGAGGTTTTAAGTAGAGCTACAATATACAAAAGCAAGAAGGGGGAGTGAGACAAAAAGCACTTTGAAAAAGTCATTTATTGAAAACAACAAGTAAACTGAAATAGGCTGTTTATCAGCTGATCAAAAGTTTAAGACCATCGCTCAAAAAATTACAAAAAACTCTCCAAACCAGAACAAAAAATGTTCTCAGTAGGACTCAGTAATGAGTAGCTCCACCGTTCTTGTTAATCACTTCATAAATTCGTTAGGCCATGCTTGATGCCAGTGTTTCCAGGAGGCTGGTGGGAACATTGCTCCAAGTGGTGAAGATGGCTTCACCAAGGGCATCAACTGTGTGGAACTGATGGCCATTTTTATAAACTTCCCCTGACATCCATCCCCAAATGTTCTCTATGGGATTTAAATCAGGGGAACATGCGGGATGGTCCAAAAGAGTGATGTTCTTCTCCCTGAAGAAGTCCTTGGTCAAGCGAGCATTGTGAACTGCAGCGTTGTCCTGTTTTTAAACCCAGCTGTTCCCACACAGACCAGGGCCCTCAGTCATGAGGGACGCCCGCTGCAACATCTGCACGTAACCAGCCACCGTTTGACCACCCTGCACCACCTGAAGCTCCAGTGTTCCACTGAATGAAAAAGCACCCCAGATCATGATGGACCCCCTCCACTGCGCCGGGTAGAAAACATCTCAGGTGGGATCTCCTTGTCGTGCCAGTAACATTGGAAGCCATCTGGACCGTCAAGGTTCCATTTGTTCTCATCAAAGAATAAAACTTTTTTCCACCTTTCAGTGTCCCATGTTTGATGCTCCTGGCAAAGTCTAAACGGGCAGTTTTGTGGCGTTGTAGGAGACGAGGTCTTTGAATTGGTTTTTGTTTTTGAAACCCTTTTCCCGCAGATGCTGTCTGATGGTTATTGCGCTGCAGTCGGCACCAGTAAGGGCCTTCATTTGGGTGGAGGACTGTGTGCTTAACTGTATTTTTGTCTGCGGGTCGTGCATTTGGGTCCAGACCTCGTACTTCTGGTTCTAACAGGACGAACTGGCCAAGCATGGACCCAGCCAACCTAGACCAGGTCAGGGAGGCTCTCCGCTCTCAGGGGCAACGGTTAGGGGGGCATGAGCAAGTACTACACACGCTGCTGGACAAGATGAACCAATTATCTGTCCAGATGTCCCAAATCACTACCACCCGGGCCTCTGAGCCGTCTCAACCTGTCGGACCTGTGGCTTCGGCTTCATTGGTTCGTTCCGCCAATGAGCCGAACATTCCCCCGCCTAATAAGTATGCTGGTGATCCAGTAACCTGTAGGAACTTTTTCACCCAGCTTCAGTTAATTTTTGAGGCTCAGCCTTGCCGTTTTGCCTGTGACGCAGCCAAAATTGCCTATGCAGCTAGCTTATTGGAAGGCCCTCCTTTAAGCTATTTCAACACTCTTTTTGAAAGCAATTCTCCTGTAACACGTTCCTATGATAACCTATGTGTCATATCAGTACTGGACTCTTGTATGTTTTGTCTGTCTTGTGTGTCATTTCCTGTTTTATTTTGTTAATCCTCCTCTTGTGTCATGTCTGGTGTCTTTGCTTCCTTTCCCTGATTGTTTCACCTGTGTTGATTACCTGTCTCCGCCCTGATTTGTTCCACCTGTGTCTCATTGTCTTCCCTCCCTTCTGTGTATATAAGCCCTGTGTTTTCCCCTGTCCTGTGCCAGTTTGTATTCCTTCCTCGTGTTGTGTTTACTTACCAGCGTTTCTCTGAACCTGTTCGTCTGCCTGTCTGTTCGTTCCTGACCCGGTTTGTTCCTCAACTTCTGAGCCTGCCTGATCCCTTCCTGTACCTCTGCCTGATTCTGTCTCACTGGTTTTCGACTTTTGCCTGGACTCACGGTTAGTGCTTTGCTTTATCCCCATGTACCGTTGCCTGTTTTCTGGATCCTCTGTGTATGACCTGGTCTGTCCCCTGACTCTCCTCTGTTTCCTCCTAGTCGGGTTACCCTCGTGTGCTCCCGACCCGGGCAGAGAGTTTCCCTTGCTGGTCTCGGACGCCGTGACGAATTCACACAGTCTGACCTGCGAAGACTCCTTAACGAAACCTTTTTGTGAACTGTTAATTTTGTCCGTGTTTAATAAACACTCCTTAACTTTATTCCTGTCTGTTGGTTGTGCATTTGGGTCCAAGTCTTGTGTCACTGGTTCTAACACTATGTTCTGAACTGAAACGTGTGTATGATCATCCCATTCGGGGTCAACAGGCTAGCCAGCAACTAATGAGGCTGAGGCAGGGGAGTAATTCTATCAGGCAATATGTGTGTCTTTTCTGTTCTCTGGCAGTTGAGTCTGAGTGGAACGAGCAAGCACTAATCACTGCTTTTCAGTCGGGCCTTCACCGCTCCATCGGCCGGGAGATGGCTCTCCGGCAGGAACTGAAGACGCTGGAGGAGGTCATCGCGGCGGCCATCCGAACCTCGGACCAGATGTCGGTTTGGCAGTCTGAACCAGCGGGAGAGCGACCTCCAACTCGACCGGCAGCTAGCTCAGCCACTCACCAGCTCTCTATTCTGGTGGCTGAGGCAGGAGACGGCGCTGGAGGGGAGGCCATGCAACTGGGTCACACCCGGCTCTTGGCAGAGGAACATCGGCACCGGCTGGCGGCGGGTCTCTGTCTTTACTGCGGTCTAGATGGTCATCGAGTGAGTAACTGCCCTAATAAGAAGAGATCCGCCGCAGGTGAGGATAAACTGCTGAGTCGAACAGTGTGTATGTCAGATCTTTTCCGTCAGCAACCCCTGGTCTGCCTCTGTTCTGAATCTCTGTCTTTACAGCATCCGGTGTTGATAGACTCCGGCTCGGACGCTAATCTTATGGACAATAAACTTACCCTGTCATCCCTCGAACGGCCACTAGAGGCAAGAGCTCTGGACGACCACATTATCTGTCGGATCACTCATCAGACCCAGCCTGTGACCCTCCGTTTCGCCGACGGACATACGGAAGCTCTTCCTTTTCATGTCTATCACTCAGAGGCTCATCCGCTCATTCTGGGTTTCCCATGGCTCCAGCGCCACAATCCTCATGTGGACTGGAGCACGGGGGAGATCCGGGCCTGGGGAAAGGACTGTATTTCCTGTGGCATAAGATACAATGACTCTGATTTTTTGTCTCCGGCCGTTTCAGCTACAGTGGCCCCTGTTCAGGTGGTTACAGAAGAGGTGGCGGATTTCCCAGCCCTGAATAAGGTACCTGCACACTACTACGATCTGAAGCAGGTGTTCAGTAAGTCCAGAGCCACTTCTTTACCCCCGCACAGGCCTTATGACTGTGCTATAGACCTTCGTCCTGGTACCTGCCCCCCCAGGGGAAGGTTATATTCCCTGTCGGGACCTGAGACTGTAGCTATGCAAAAGTACATAGATGAGTCTTTGGCGGCGGGGCTGATTCGGCCGTCCTCGTCCCCGGCGGGGGCGGGGTTTTTTTTTCGTTGACAAGAAAGACAAGACCTTGAGGTCCTGTATTGACTATAGGGGTCTCAATGATATAACCATCCGGAACCATTACCCGCTACCCCTGATGTCTTCGGCTTTCGAGCTCTTGCATGGGGCTCGAATCTTCACTAAATTAGACCTCAGAAACGCTTATCACCTGGTGAGAATTAGAGAAGGAGATGAGTGGAAGACCACCTTTAACACTCCTAGCGGTCACTATGAGTATTTAGTGATGCCGTTTGGTCTGACAAATGCTCCGGCCGTTTTCCAGGCTCTGGTAAATGATGTCCTCCGTGACCTGTTGAATCAGTTTCTTTTTGTCTACCTGGACGATATTTTGATTTTCTCTCCAGATGAAGAGACGCATATCCAGCATGTTCGACAGGTCCTGCAGAAGTTACTGCAGAATCACCTGTATGTCAAAGCAGAAAAATGCGAATTCCACCGGCCGTCTGTGTCATTCCTTGGATTCATCATTGGTGAGGGAAGCGTACAGATGGACCCGGACAAGATCAGTGCAGTCAGGGATTGGCCAACCCCCTCGTCTTGTAAGGAGGTACAGAGATTCCTGGGGTTTGCTAACTTTTATCGCAAGTTCATTCGGGGTTTCAGCAATGTGGCGGCCCCTTTGCATGCTCTCACCTCTCTTAAGACTATTTTCAGGTGGAGCCCTGAAGCGGAGGAGGCGTTTCTACGTCTTAAGAGGGCTTTCACTACAGCTCCCATCCTGTCAGTTCCTGACCCGTCCTTACAGTTTGTTGTTGAGGTGGATGCCTCTGATGTGGGGGTGGGGGCTGTTATATCACAGAGGTCCCCGAGTGATGGCAGGCTTCACCCCTGTGCCTTCCTGTCCCGGAAGTTATCCAAGCCTGAAAGGAACTATGACATCGGTAATTGAGAGTTGCTGGTCATCAAGGTGGCGCTGGAGGAGCGGAGGCACTGGCTGGAGGGAATGGAGATTACGTTTTTGGTGTGGACTGACCACAAGAATTTGGAATACCTGCAGTCAGCTAAACGACTGAACTCTCGACAGGCCAGGTGGGCTCTTTTTTTTACCCGGTTAAATTTTTCTCTTTCCTACCGGCCGGGCTCTAAGAACGGCAAACCGGACGCTCTGTCCAGGAGATTTTCCCCTGCTAAGTCTGTCTCTGAACCTGTCACTATTCTGCCCGATTCCTGTGTGGTGGGGGCTTTTCAGTGGACTATTGAGAAATCTGTAATGAATGCTCTTCAAGACTGTGATGTGCCGGTAGGGGTACCGCCTGGTCGGTTGTTTGTCCCTGTGTGTCTCCATCCTCAGGTTATTCACTGGGCTCATACCTCCAGGATGACGTGCCACCCAGGAGTTCCACGCACTGTGTTCGTCATCAAGCAACGGTTCTGGTGGCCCAATATGGACAAGGAGGTGGCTGAGTATCTGGCGGCATGTCCCACTTGTGCTTCGTGCAAGGCGTTGCATTCGGCACCCGCTGGCCTGTTACGCCCCCTGCCGGTTCCCAAGAGACCCTGGTCAGACATCTCTCTGGACTTTGTAAACGGTCTCCCACCTTCTGACGGTAACACTACGGTGCTCACTATTGTAGATAGGTTCTCTAAAATGGTCCATTTTGTGGCTATGCCCAAACTCCCCTCCGCTAAGGAGACGGCGGAGGCTGTTCTTTATGACGTCTGTAGACTCCATGGTTTTCCTAAAGATGTGGTTTCTGATAGAGGACCTCAGTTTGTTGCCCGCTTCTGGCGAGCCTTTTGCGCCCTCATAGGGGCATCTGTCAGTTTGTCATCTGGTTATCATCCTCAGACCAATGGTCAGACGGAGTGGGTCAACCAGGTGCTGGAGGCCGGCCTGCGGATTCTGGCCTCTCACAATCCGGCTTCCTGGAGTCGCCAGCTTATGTGGGTGGAGGTCGCCCACAACACCCTCCCCTGTGCCTCCTCAGGATTCTCCCCGTTTCATGTAGTCTATGGATATCAACCACCCCTGTTCTCCTCTTCAGAGAGGGAGGTCAGCGTCCCTTCGGCCCAAGCCCTCATCCGACGCTGTAGGAGGACCTGGATACGGGCCAGACAGGCCCTGTTAAGATCTACCGGCTATTACAACACCATGGCTGACCGCCGCAGGACCCCGGCTCCGGCCTACCAGCGGGACCAGCGGGTGTGGCTTTCCACGCACCATCTGCCTTTAAGGGTGGAAAGCCGTAAGCTGGCCCCCAGGTTTGTTGGACCGTTCCCCATCTCTAAGGTCATTAACCCTGTGTCTGTTCGTTTAAAGTTGCCCAGGACCATAAGAATCCACCCTACGTTCCACGTTAGCCAAGTCAAACCTGTAAAGGAGAGCCAACTGGTACCCCCCACCCAGCCTCCACCACCGCCCCGGATCATCGATGGAGAACCAGTATACTCCGTTCGTCGGCTCCTAGCGGCCCGTCGCCATGGTTGTGGTTTCCAGTACCTGGTGGACTGGGAGGGCTACGGGCCAGAAGAACGGTCCTGGGTGCCAGCGTCCTTCATCTTGGACCCAGACCTCATCAGGGACTTCCATCAGCGTCACCCGGAGGTTCCTGGGCCATCCAGAGCCGTCCCCTAAGGGGGGGGGGGGGGGGGGGGGGGGGTACTGTCATATCAGTCCCTGGACTCTTGTATGTTTTGTCTGTCTTGTGTCGTTTCCTGTTTTATTTTGTTAAGTCCTCCTCTTGTGTCATGTCTGGTGTCTTTGCTTCCCTTCCCTGATTGTTTCACCTGTGTTGATTACCTGTCTCCGCCCTGATTTGTTCCACCTGTGTCTCATTGTCTTCCCTCCCTTCTGTGTATATAAGCCCTGTGTTTTCCCCTGTCCTGTGCCAGTTTGTATTCCTCCCTTGTGGTGTGTTTACTTACCAGCGTTTCTTCTGATCCTGTTTGTTTGCCTGCCTGTCTGTTCCTGACCTGGATTGTTCCTGGACTTCTGAGATTTGCCTGACCCCCTGCCTGTACTTCAGCCTGATCTGCCACTTCTGTGTTCGACCTTTTCGCCCGGTTTTTTGGAACGTGACTCTGCCTTATCCCTTATGTACTGTTGCTTGTCTGTTAGTCTCCCCGTGCATGACCTGGTCTGTCCCCTGACTTTCCTTTGCTTTTTCCTAGTCGGGTTCCCCTCGTGTGCTCCCGACCCGGGCCGTGGGTTTCCCCCTTTGATTCGGACGACATGACAAATCCACAGAGTCAATACACCGAGGACTCACTCAAACCCTCTTTTTGTGAACTGTTTACCCTGTCTGTGTTTAATAAACACTGTTTAACTGTATTTTTGTCTGCGGGTCGTGCATTTGGGTCCAGACCTCGTACTACTGGTTCTAACAGCTGTCAGTTTATGGTGCAGCGTTTCCAGTTCAAACCTGCCTTTAAGACACTAAATATAGACGCAAAACCAGCCACCGCAACCAGTTTCAGGTTTGGTCAATCACATTGCACGTACTAAATCAATATTTGCATTTCCTCCTCCCAATAATTTAGTGTGTTCTGTCAGAAACACCCATATTTCATATTCATCAGGACAAACACGCTAAATGGGTTGGACGAGTTATTTTGTCCATTTGAGAGACACAAACCTCAGTGTGTCTGTTAGTAGATCAGCTTCAGCAGGTTATTGTGTGCACAGTCAAGTTTGTGCACGTTTTTACACGTGTAAACCTTGAGTAAATCAGGCCTTAACTGTCACAACTGGATGAGGAATTGAACCAAAGCGCACAACTGCGCGACCAAATCCAAATTAACAGTCTTTATTTCAAAAAGTACAAAATAAAAATCATCATGAAGAGGCAAAAAGACTAAAAAGCAAAAGACTGCAGGAACAGAAAACTGTTTCCAAAGTAGGCAAAGGAGAGTAAAATGAAAGACAATCCAAAAACAGTCCACTTGGTTAAAGTAACAGGTTAATCCAGAAAAGTACATGGAACAAACAATTTACCAACAATTTACATGACACCAGACAAGACCAACAGACCAAGAACAAAGGGAGACATGGGTGAAACAGAAACACAAGGGAACGGAGAACAGGTGGAAACAACCTGGAAACATGAGGGGAAGAGCAAGTTAGCAGAAACAGATGAGGGAACAGTTTACGAAATAAAAGAAGAAACCACCAGACAAACAAGGACACAAGATAAAAACAGAACTTGACCTGCTGATGTCACACAGTGCGTTTGTTTGGTTGGTTTTCTCCAAAACATCCTGTACAGTTTTACAAAAGGTAAGTGTGTGTGTAGTTGCATTTTTAGAATAAAATGGGTGGGGCAGAATGAGGATCTGTTTACATTTTATTTTTGTAGTTATTACAACACGCACGCACACACACACACCTTTAATAGTCTTATTGCTGAACAGGTTCAGGTGGACCCTCTGGTGTTTGTTCCACACAGTATGGACAACAGTTGGATCTGCCTTTCTGTGTTCATGGTGGGAAAATGTGAGCTGGTGCTTGGACAGAAGGATCTTACAGGCGGTTGCTATGGTACCAGCAACAGAGAGTTGTCTGATATTTGTTATCAAATGTGTAAATCCTGCTTGTCATTGAACTGACCAGTGGAATGGTAGAAGCTGAAGAGCCTTACTCTGTGTTGTGAGTGTCAATGGTGTGGAAAAGCTCCTGAAGTTCCTCTGCTGTCAGAACGCCATCAGAGAAGTAGGCTTTGAACTCATCGAAGGACAGCTTCCCGTCATCTGCCGATACAACACAAATGCACTTAGTCAACATCATGTCAGGGCAGCTTCTTCACCGCAGCAGCATCCTACATGAAAACCCTCCTCCAATCATCCTCCCTATCCTACTTTATAAAGCACGTTCTGGCCCCGCCCCCTGTCCCATCCATGTGTGATCATTGTGTGATCGATGTTGCAGCACAGGAGGGCGTTTGTACAGGTTCTCCTCAGCCTTCACAGACCTGATCTCCACCAAACTCTCCAAATGAATAGAAACATGACCTGACTGTCTACTAGGCACAGTTTTATGTCCGTATTCCAATGTTGTGAGGTATGCTGGGAGATTTTATCCATCCTGGCTCGCTCAGCCGGGCACGACAGATGTGACGTTCGCAGACGAGTCGAGTCTTTTGAACGGCTCTTTTCAGTGAACGATAAGAACCGATTCATTTACGAGTTGTTCTTCTATTCTAATCCACCACTCTGCCTTCATGCTTCACCTGTGAGTCCATGAATCTGAGCTGTCCACGCCCCCTTCACCTGAACCACCAATGACATCCAAGAGTTTGAGTTGAACCAGCACAGCACAGGCACCTGAACGCAGCAACAACTGCAGCTAATGTAGGGGAGGAGTTATCAGCTAATTTAGAGGAGGAGTTATCAGCTAATTTAGAGGAGGAGTTATCAGCTAATTTAGAGGAGGAGTTATCAGCTAATTTAGAGGAGGAGTTATCAGCTAATGTAGAGGAGGAGTTATCAGCTAATGTAGGGGAGGAGTTATCAGCTAATTTAGAGGAGGAGTTATCAGCTAATGTAGAGGAGGAGTTATCAGCTAATGTAGGGGAGGAGTTATCAGCTAATTTAGAGGAGGAGTTATCAGCTAATTTAGAGGAGGAGTTATCAGCTAATGTAGGGGAGGAGTTATCAGCTAATGTAGGGGAGGAGTTATCAGCTAATGTAGAGGAGGAGTTATCAGCTAATGTAGAGGAGGAGTTATCAGCTAATTTAGAGGAGGAGTTATCAGCTAATGTAGGGGAGGAGTTATCAGCTAATTTAGAGGAGGAGTTATCAGCTAATGTAGGGGAGGAGTTATCAGCTAATTTAGAGGAGGAGTTATCAGCTAATGTAGGGGAGGAGTTATCAGCTTATTTAGAGGAGGAGTTATCAGCTAATTTAGAGGAGGAGTTATCAGCTAATTTAGAGGAGGAGTTATCAGCTAATGTAGGGGAGGAGTTATCAGCTAATTTAGAGGAGGAGTTATCAGCTAATTTAGAGGAGGAGTTATCAGCTTATTTAGAGGAGGAGTTATCAGCTAATTTAGAGGAGGAGTTATCAGCTTATTTAGAGGAGGAGTTATCAGCTAATTTAGAGGAGGAGTTATCAGCTAATGTAGGGGAGGAGTTATCAGCTAATTTAGAGGAGGAGTTATCAGCTAATTTAGAGGAGGAGTTATCAGCTAATGTAGGGGAGGAGTTATCAGCTAATTTAGAGGAGGAGTTATCAGCTAATGTAGGGGAGGAGTTATCAGCTAATTTAGAGGAGGAGTTATCAGCTTATTTAGAGGAGGAGTTATCAGCTAATGTAGGGGAGGAGTTATCAGCTTATTTAGAGGAGGAGTTATCAGCTAATGTAGGGGAGGAGTTATCAGCTAATTTAGAGGAGGAGTTATCAGCTAATGTAGGGGAGGAGTTATCAGCTAATTTAGAGGAGGAGTTATCAGCTAATGTAGGGGAGGAGTTATCAGCTAATGTAGGGGAGGAGTTATCAGCTTATTTAGAGGAGGAGTTATCAGCTAATGTAGGGGAGGAGTTATCAGCTAATGTAGGGGAGGAGTTATCAGCTAATGTAGGGGAGGAGTTATCAGCTAATTTAGAGGAGGAGTTATCAGCTAATGTAGGGGAGGAGTTATCAGCTAATGTCGGGGAGGAGTTATCAGCTAATGTAGGGGAGGAGTTATCAGCTAATGTAGGGGAGGAGTTATCAGCTAATTTAGAGGAGGAGTTATCAGCTAATGTCGGGGAGGAGTTATCAGCTAATGTAGGGGAGGAGTTATCAGCTAATGTAGGGGAGGAATTATCAGCTAATGTAGGGGAGGAGTTATCAGCTAATGTAGGGGAGGAGTTATCAGCTAATTTAGAGGAGGAGTTATCAGCTAATGTAGGGGAGGAGTTATCAGCTAATTTAGAGGAGGAGTTATCAGCTAATGTAGGGGAGGAGTTATCAGCTTATTTAGAGGAGGAGTTATCAGCTAATTTAGAGGAGGAGTTATCAGCTAATGTAGGGGAGGAGTTATCAGCTAATGTAGGGGAGGAGTTATCAGCTAATGTAGGGGAGGAGTTATCAGCTAATTTAGAGGAGGAGTTATCAGCTAATGTAGGGGAGGAGTTATCAGCTAATGTAGGGGAGGAGTTATCAGCTAATTCAGGGGAGGAGTTATCAGCTAAGTTATAAGAGGAGTTATCAGCTAATGAAGGGGAGGAGTTATCAGCTAATGTAGGGGAGGAGTTATCAGCTAATGTAGGGGAGGAGTTATCAGCTGATGTAGGTGAGGAGTTATCAGCTAATTTAGAGGAGGAGTTATCAGCTAATGAAGGGGAGGAGTTATCAGCTAATGTAGGGGGGGAGTTATCAGCTAATTTAGAGGAGGAGTTATCAGCTAATTTAGAGGAGGAGTTATCAGCTAAATTAGGGGAGGAGTTATCAGCTAATTTAGGGGAGGAGTTATCATCTAAATTTAGGGGTGGAGTTCTCAGCTAAGTTATGGGAGGAGTTATCCGCTAACTTAGGGGAGGAGTTATCAGCTAACTTAGGGGAGGAGTTATCAGCTAATTTAGGGGAGGAGTTATCAGCTAACTTAGGGGAGGAGTTATCAGCTAATTTAGGGGAGGAGTTATCAGCTAAATTTAGGGGTGGAGTTATCAGCTAAGTTATGGGAGGAGTTATCAGCTAAATTTAAGGGAGGAGTTATCAGCTAACTTAGGGGAGGAGTTATCAGCTAAATTTAGGGGAGGAGTTCTCAGCTAAGTTATGGGAGGAGTTCTCAGCTAAGTTATGGGAGGAGTTATCAGCTAAGTTATGGGAGGAGTTATCAGCTAAGTTATGGGAGGAGTTATCAGCTAAGTTATGGGAGGAGTTATCAGTGACAGTCGGACTGGATCAGGAGGAGTGACTGAAAAAAGTGCAGATGTGGATGAACTGGAGGAGCATCTGCTTCTAGAAATGCACATATGCACTGATGTGGTGGACCCCAGCCTGGCCCCGGTGGACCCCAGCCCTGGTGGACCCCATTCTCCCCACAGTCCTGGTCTTCAGTCCCTGTCTGCTGTTCTACTCTATGAAACCGGCCGTCAAACACATTCAAAAATCAGTTTCGTTTAACATATTTGAAGGTTTTTCAAAAAAGTAATGCAATAATTACTTTCCCTGGTAACTAATTACATTTATAAAGGACTAATTCCATTACTAATTCAGTTACTTTTTTGGAAAAGTAATTACTAACTATAACTAATAACTTTTTCTAAGTCATTTGCCCAACACTAGTGGTTCTACTGCTGTTCATGACAGTTGTACTGCTGCCAGACCACGCCCCACTGTGAAGGCTGCACTTCACTACCACTGGATGAATGTAATCCTGCTGCACAGACCAAACAAACACATGCTCTTCACTTCATGCCTCACCATGTTGGCTCAAATTATTACTGCACAATGTAGGATTACATGGTAGTTTACAAATGGATAGTGGTGGCAGACAAGTTCTACTGATCATGGTATGGTACAATGGCACCACGGGTACAATGCTGCTAGTAGTTTGTAATTGACATTTTGAAAAAAAGAAGAGGGTCAGAGGAAAAGAAAAAAAAAGAAGAGGGTCAGAGGAAAAGAAAAAAAAGAAGAGGGTCAGAAGAAAAGAAAAAAAAGAAGAGGGTCAGAAGAAAAGAAAAAAAGAAGAGGGTCAGAAGAAAAGAAAAAAAAGAAGAGGGTCAGAAGAAAAGAAAAAAAAGAAGAGGGTCAGAGGAAAAGAAAAAAAAGAAGAGGGTCAGAGGAAAAGAAAAAAAAGAAGAAGGTCAGAGGAAAACAAAAAAAGAAGAGGGTCAGAAGAAAAGAAAAAAAGAAGAGG